>NW_027102283.1:0-190000 GCF_035609145.1 Eleutherodactylus coqui | reverse complement strand
TACCTCGGCTAACACTTGGATCGGCTATACTCAAGTATGCATTGTGGCTGCTGCTACAGGCCAAGTGGGCAGTATCCCCCTAGGTAAACTAATTAAGGGGTGTATTGTTAAAATTTTGTGGCTGCTCAACAGCTCTACAACTGTGCTATGGGGCTTTAAAGGCCTTCAAGCAAAATGTCTGTTACGTCTGCTGCTGGTATATGTTGCTCAAAGCTTCAGTTTACTAGCAGCACAGCCCTGAGAGGGTTAATTGATTGAGCTGCCTGGGTGTGGTACTTCCTGCAAGCCAATCTCCTGGCTCTGTGCATACATATAAAGCCAGCTCTTGGCAGTCTGTGTCTGGGTTTCAGACTGAGCAGTTATGAATCCTTGTCTTGAGGTATCTGCCTTTTTCCCACGCAGAACTTGTAAGTGGTTATGTGTCTCTCAGCTTCCCGAAGACGGTTTGGACACCTGTAGTCCTTGTCTCCGTTATATGCATTCCCTTTACAGCTGTGGCCTCTGTACGTCTTGTCTGCTCTGTGTGTCAGTTAATGTAACTTGACACAGTCTCCTATCTCACCTTGTGTAGCTGACTGTCTATTCCCCTATATTATTGAGATGGCACTATATTTGATAGTTGGCGGTGTGCCCCATGCTATGTCCTGCTCCACTTGCAGTTGGCAGTGTGCCCCCTGCTCTGTCCTGTCCCAGATGCAAGCTTTCTGTGTGATCTGTGTCTTGCAGTTTCATGCCCGTTTGTACGTTTACGTTCTGTCAGTTTAGTGTTACCTCATCTCCTGTGTGAATGTTGTCCGGGTCTCCTGGACTCATGGTTAGTGTAGGGAATAGCGGTATAACCAGGAGCTTAGAAGTTCGCCCGCTAGCTTCACGTTTTGTCTAAAATGTCAAGTAATACCTGTTCTTTATAATCAGCCTATCTGTTAGTAGTGGTTGCATTTTTGGCTTCTGTATGCAGTGTTTTCTATCTCTGTGTATTCTGTTCCGTCTCTGTTATATGCCATGCGTGTGTCCTGTTCTGTGGCTCCTAGGATCAGCTATGGCCCAGATCCGAAGACCGCTGGGCCGCCCTCTTATTTGGGCGATGTCTACGCTTAGGTTGGGCCACTGTCGACCCCCCCCCCCCCCTTTTAGCACAGGGTCAGTGGCATGGATTCCATGTGAATTTCCTGTGTGCATCTTTGGTCACGATGGTGTTGGCAGTCTGCTAAATCTGCCCACACGATCATAACAGTCTGTTCAGAAAGCCACATAGTACTGTTTACATTTTGGGTCCCATTTGTGCATACTAACATAGTGAACAAGCTTTCATGCGATGCAACAGAGAGGAAGGCTCCATAGGGTAACATGGGCCACGAAACCTCACGAGTCGCGGGCATATCGGGATGTCGCACCCTCCAAAACATGTGAATTGCCCCATTGGAAAGCATAGGCCGAACAAACACGTGATTTGTCGCAGTGTGACTTTGTCGCTCATGTAAACGCGGCCTGAGTATTAGGGGACTCCCTAATATATACGAGCCTCCTAACATTTAGGCCATGTTACTGTACAAATCTTTGATAAGATATATATTTCCATCTGTTTACTTTATTCTGGACGCACATTAGAAAAACTTCAGGTTTTTTTTTAACAATTTAGGAGACGTACAAATTTTACATTGATTTTTAACATTTTGAGGAACACTTTTTTTTCCTGCACCAAGCCAAGATTGCAAAGTCTCATGGGTGTCCAAATGATAGATCCCCCCACAAATGACCCCATTTTATAAACTACACCCCTTAATGTATTCACTGAGGGGGTCAGGAGGATTTTTACCCCACAGGTTTTGTCAAGAAATAATGCAATTTGGAGGGGAAGAAATTAAATTTCATATTTTTGCAAATATGTCATTTTAATTTTAATGATGGGATTTTTTTCTATATTGCACATGAAGATGAGGATTGGCACCCCAAAATGGAGACCCCCCCGTATGTCCCGTGTTCAGAGATATACCCATTGTGGCCCTAATCTTGTGTCCGTATGCACAATGGGGCCCAAACCGAAAGGAGCAGCCGGTGGCTTTGTGAACAGTTATTTTGCATGAAAGTGTTTTAGGTCCCATTGCTCACTTGTGGAGCCCTTGAGCACTTTGGAGAACCCCCACAAATGACCCTGTTTAAAAAAACTAGACCCTTTAACGAATTCCTCTAGGGCTGTGCTGCGTATTTTGACCCACAGTATTTGAATGAATCTGAGCAAAGCAGAAGGAAAAAAGTTAAAGTTGTACTACCTCTAGCTTGGATACAAAATGTGAAACAGACCCCGTTGTATCGCCTCTAGCTTGGATACAAGACGTGATATGGGTGGGCAAGCTGCCACTTGGGATGCATTATGCATTGACACTTGGGGGTCAGGATAACAGCATGCTGACAATAGAGGGCAATGTATAGCTTTATGTCTTTGGTGATGTTAAATTCATTCTCTGTGGCTGATTTTACACAAGTGAGCACTATATCAGCCCGAGAAACTCAAACCAATATCTCGCATGGCAAATATGCGAGTGTGTCTGCCAGTGCAGTGCGCCTTGTAAGAACAATGCATTGCGATGTGTGTATGTGTGTAAAATATATACACATACATACACACATACATATACAAACACACACACACTGCTGTAGGAGCAACTGTAAGAAACAAAATAAATGGTGGGAATATGGCGGCCGCCTGATCTTTCACGCACATAGTATTCATAGGGGAGGTCCTATATTTTCTCGGTCAAGTATTAACGGGAGAGAATACTGCTGGTGAAAACGAAACCACAGAAAGCTTAGGCTTAGTTTTGTCCCAATATACGGCCGTGACCATCACCAGCGATGCTTTTTTTTTTTAGAGGATTAAATCGCATCGCTGCCGCGCACATTAAAAACCACATGTTTTTGTTTAACGCGCAAGTCGGTAGGACTTTCCAATGTTAACATTGCAGCGCATATTTGTCGCCTTGTGATGCGATAAAACGCAGCCTCCATAGGATTACATGGGAGATTTTTAAAAACGCACTGCGCAGAAGGACACAGCAGGCTGCGATTTTCTCTCTCAACATCACATCAGTGAAAACCTTGCTGAAGGGAAGGGAATAGAGATGAGCGAACGTACTCGTTTCGAGTACTTACGCACCCGAGTACCGCCATTTTCGAGTACATCAGTACTCGCGCGCAAAGATTCGGGGGGCGCCGTGGCGGCACGGGGGGTAGCAGTGGGGAGTGGGGGGGAGAGGGAGAGAGAGAGGGCTCCCCCCTGTTCCCCGCTGCTACTCCCCGCACCGCCACGCCTCTCCCCGCCCCCCGGCGCCCCCCGAATCTTTGCGCGCGAGTACTGAAGTACTCGAAAATGGCGGTACTCGGGTGCGTAAGTACTCGAAACGAGTACGTTCGCTCATCTCTAGAAGGGAACCGTCGGGAATCATTGGCTGCGAAATCTGCTTTTTTTTTTTCAATAACCAACGCATCAGTTAAAAATGGCGCGATTTTACCCGCCGGTTTGAAACCACCCTAGAGAAAAATAGGGCAAAAAGATGGAGAACTGGGAGGTGACCCGCTAATCTCTATGGTGCTGTAAGTTTGGGTAAATCCAATAGGTGGTGCAACACGTTTCTGTAAAACCAACAGAGGGCGCTGCAATGTTACTGTAGAAACCAATGGACAGCATGGCAGGTAGCTATACATAAACTATACA
Source organism: Eleutherodactylus coqui (assembly GCF_035609145.1). Taxonomy (NCBI): domain Eukaryota; kingdom Metazoa; phylum Chordata; class Amphibia; order Anura; family Eleutherodactylidae; genus Eleutherodactylus; species Eleutherodactylus coqui. The sequence goes on along the minus strand of NW_027102283.1, from coordinate 186,288 downwards.
AAATCTGATTGGTTGCTGCTGCCGCCGCCATTTTTTTAAAAGGTACGCTCAGTTCTTTCATAGAGAACAAGAAGGTAGGTACTTACAATTCAGGTAGGTAGGTTCAGTTTGGGCCTGGGAGAGACTCCAGTGGAGACTGACGGAAAAATGGCTGCTTACAACCTGTGGTCCTTGTTTCGGGTGCGTTTGTCACCATCGATCTAATGTATCTTACTGCATAGATATATATCTAGCTATAAAAATAGATAGTTATATATCAATAATGATATTTCTAAAAATATCTAGCTTTACGTATAATTTAAACTTCTATAGTTATGGTTTTGTAAGGCTGAAAACAGACATACAGAATTTGTATTATTATCAGCATTATTCTTATAATTGCCATTGATGTTATTCCAGGGTCAGGTAATACACTGCATGAGGCTTTGACCAATTTTTACTATTTTAGGTAAAAAGCTGCATTGACTGCACTTCTGCATTTAGTGCGATATGGTAGGACTGCAAGCAAAGCCTGAGACAAGATCTTGGTGCGCCCCATGACAATACATATCAGGTAGGTATCCTGCCCTAGAGGTATGAAGGCACCATACAGCAGCACTCATCTGTAATCCAACCTGCAGGGACATTGTGTGCTGCTGTAATGCCCCAAAGTTACTGTAAGATTCTATTGCTTTACTGGTTTTTGCTTTTTTTGGTGTTTTTTATCTTTCATCCCAGTGCTACAAAGACCGAGGACAGAAAGCTCTGGCACTGAAATACTGTGATGAGGCTTCAGCCATGCCACCGGTTACTAAAGAGGTGAGGACTGTCAGTAGTAACGTGGTAACACAATTCAACTGTTGTTTCAGCCATTAATTTACTGACCTACTCCACTGCTTACTGTATTGATTCTCTAGAATAGAGCCTCCATAGCCGCCTGTTCCCCATCTTCTATACTAGAAGCTAGAAGTGGTACAACGCAGTACTAGAGTCCCCTTGCCTGTCCTTATCTTATCTTTTATCCAAGCTACAAGGCGTACAACAGGGTACTAGAGCCTCCATTCCCATCTGTATAACCTCTTGTATCCAAGCTAGAAGTGGTACAACAGGACACCAGAGCCTCCTTGCCCACGTTTCATGTTTTGTCACCAGCTGCTTCCTTTGGGTAAGTGAGAATAGTGAGAATTTTGGCCCATGTGAAAGGGGAATTACTGTATGCTAAACTGTTCATTTTCATTACCTTCTATGACATTTATGGAAATGACACGGCACAGATTATTGTTAGGGGTTCCATCATACTCCCCTTCTGTAGCCGCACCGCCTCCACGCTCCCCTCATGTAAGCCCACTTTCCTAGTGTAACCGTATTGTCACCACACCCCCCTTATGTAACCATACCGTCTTCACACTCCCCGCATGTAACCATACCACGGTTCGAAAAGTGTCATAATAGAGCCTTAAAGGGGTTCTGTCATTAAAAACAAAAAAATATACTGTATACTTACCGATTGCTCCCCAGGGAGCCTGCTTACCTCTTCTTCTTATCCCAAATCTTCTCCTGGAGCCGCTTGTCACTTCGGTCACGTGACCTCCAGCAACCCGATTTTCCTCCATCCGGTCAAAAAGTGTACATTGCGCTACCTTCCGCTTCCTTCACTAGTGACGTATGCGTACATTGCCTTGTCAGGAAGCACGGAATGAAAGCAGCCGTGCGAGACAATGGCGCGACTGCGCACCCCGCACACGACTGCGCATGCAGCTATCCTGGAGATAGCTATAGTCTATGGAATATACACGGGCTTTAGCCTTGGCAGTCGTCGTCTTTAAAATCTATGTATAGCTACCTCCCATGCTGTCCATTGGTTTCTACAGTAACATTGCAGCGCCCTCTATTGGTTTTACAGAAACGTGCTGCACCTATGCTCCCTTTAATAAATGATCCCCAAATAGGGGACGTATCAGATGCAACACGCTCAGGCAGCACTCCGGGCGCACCCACAATGCTCTGAGGGAGCTGGAAGACCTTTGCATAGCCCCACCCAACGCTTTCTCAACCGCGCCCTCCCCCCTCCCCCTCACATCCTCCTCAGTCCTTCCTCTTGCACCGTGCTCACGCATCCTAGGCTTGCAGAGCCTGCAGGACTCGTCACCTCCCTACGCAGGATGGTTAAGCAGACGATGACACTAGAAGCAAGCACTAGTTTGCCTCTGAAGGTGCGTCCGTCGGTCGTTTTGAGAGATCTCTTTTGGTGGACGCATTTCGAGTGGGGACGGACGTAAACTTTTTCCCAAAAAAAGGAAAATTGGCTTCGAGCCCATAGGGCTTTATTGGCTTCCCCTGGGCTGGCATTAGTAGACCCTAGTAAGAATAAGAATAGATCAGCATGGTCATCTGAAGAAGTTAAAATGTACAGCAGGCCTTTTTTTCCCCCGCCATACATAAATAAATTCATCCATCCATCCATAACTATAGATTATATAGAGAAATAAATCTTGCTATTTGTATAGCGATAGATAGATAGATAGAGTGAGTAGATTATAGACATACATTATATCCACATGATAGATTTTAGATTATTTATATCTGTGTAGATTTTATCATCTATATTAATTAGATAATCCATAGATCTATTATCTATCTATCAATCAATAGATCTATTATATAATCAACATACATTATAGAATCTACATATATACATAATACAGCTTTATGTGTTTGTGTATGTATGTAGATATATAAATATATATATATATATATATCATCTAAAATCTATCTTTAATCTATATGCACAAAATCTATATAATCTATATCTACATAATTAATAAATAAATAGATAGATTCATTCATTCATACTCATTCATTCATACATACATACATACATACATACACACTGTATGCAAATGAGCCAGGTGTCTGGCAGGCTGATGTCACTGCATTGTGATGTCATCAATTTAGAAGTATAAATACCGGACTTGGCAGCCATGTTAGTCAGTCTCCGCTGCAGCTCGGAGACGGGAGGTGGGGGAACCCCTATCTCCTCCGAGAAGCCACAGAACTGGACCCTTTTTATTTTTAGCAGAGTGCATTTTTAATGCAGCACACAAGGGGGAGACAGCGGCCTACCAAAATCTACTGGGTCATATGACGTGGCTGGCGGTGGGCGGGGAAGCGGTTTTTACTCACTCTGAGGAGTAAAGCCCTGGGGACTGTGGACATGACAGCTCCTGGCGGAAGATGATGATTGGTATTTGTTTCGGGGGTGGGGGGAGAAAATTCCGGAATACTTATTGGGTGTCTCGTCTGAAGTTTTTGCATCTATGGTCGGGGAATGGGAGAGCCCAAATCTTATAGTTCCAGTGTATGTACAACCTTCCACGAGAGCGCGGGGACGTTACTAGTCTAAGTAAACGATGCGCATAAATGCCACAAATGTATTAACCCTTAATCGTACTGACCAGCAGATTGTGTGCCTTTAGGAAAAGCATAGGTGTACCGTCAGGTGTCACAATTGCAAACCGGCCCCTGCGGTGAGGGAACTCAGAGGCCCCCACCATATAAAGAATGTGCATGGAGTGCATTACTCCCTTGCCGCACTGCCTGTTGTGGGAGGGGGTGGAGGGTTGGCCAATGCAGTGTACAGCGCGGAGCTGGTTGATGACATCATCATTCTTCTGCTCCTGGCACCCGTGTGGTCTCCTCACACTACCAGACGCCTGTTTTGGGAGGGGTGGAGGGTCGGCCGACGCGGTGTACGGCGCGGAGTTGGATGATGACATCATCATGCTGCTCCTGGCGCCTGTGTGGTCCCTTCACACTGCCGGACGCCTGTTGTGGGAGGGGTGGAGTGTCGGCCGACGCGGTGTATGTAGTGGAGCCGGATGATGACATCATCATTCTTCTGCTCCTGGCACCTGTAGAGAGCATTGGTCCTGTTCCGGAGGGCTGGTCCCATGACTGTCATATTCTGACTGCCCTGTGTTTGTCCCCCCCTTCCCCACGGCTCAGGGGTCAATGTATTTCTTGGAAGCCCCTTGAGAACATGGCCATATGAGGCCTGGTGAAGTGTAGTTCTTATTTTCCCATCTCTCGATGCCTGTGATGTATTCCAGCATTAATGCCCGGATACATTGTGTCCTGCGGGGGGCAGATTATCTCCATATCAAACACAACGCTTGGTTTTGGAAGTTCTTTTCCCATCCCTGCATTCAGCATCCCATAACTTCTGCATCTTCCCCGGTCAGAGGTAGGTGAGGCCTTGCTTTCTACGTGACGACCTTTTTGCCCCATTTTGGGTCCATACTTTTGATCACTTAGTATTTTGCCTCCATTTATTAGAGGTTTGTCTTTTTCTCCAGTTTTTCTGTGTTTGATAGTGTATTCAGTGTATTGTACAGGCCATTACGGATATGGTGATACCAAATATGGGGGGCTTCACCCCCCCTCCCATATGAAATAGAGGAAAATGCACAGAAAAGTTGAATATCTATATCTCTCTCTATAGGGGCCACAACAGCCATGATTATACAAGAGGCTTCTGTACCGCAATGCCTCATCAGTTACAGTAGTGATCATAGGTAATGGCAAGCAGGGACACCTGTTGTCATGGCAACCAATCGGCCTGCCACGATTACAAGGGCCAGACGACATAACATAGGGAGCATGCTCCCTCGGGGAATCCTCTACTTGCTGCCATCTCAACAGAATGTAGGAGTTTAATAGTAGGGATCGCTATCCTTATGTACCCTGCTGTAGCAGTGGGAAGCCCGCTATCGGATGGTGTGAGCTCAGCTTCTGATCCCACGCCATCCACATGATGTACGCTTGTGTCCTGTTGTGGCAAGTACCACACAGCCAGGACAGACGTACATCCGGTGGCATTAAGGGTTTAACCCCTTAAGAGATAACTTATGTCCTGGGTGGTTGGTACTTGCTGTAAACTCGTGGGAGCAGAATCTGAGATTGTACTATCCCACAGTGGGAGCTGGCTGGGACTGACAGCAATCTATGCTGATCGTGGCATGTAAAGGGTTCACAGAGGGAGCTGGCTGGGACTGACAGCAATCTATGCTGACCGTGGCATGTAAAGGGTTCACAGTGGGAGCTGGCTGGGGCTCACAGCAATCTATGCTGACCGTGGCATGTAAAGGGTTTATAGAGGGAGCTGGCTGGGACTGACAGCAATCTATGCTGACCGTAGCATGTAAAGGGTTCGCAGAGGGAGCTGGCTGGGACTGACAGCAATCTATGCTGACTGGGCATGTAAAAGGTTTACAGGGGGAGCTGGCTGGGACTGACAGCCATCTATGCTGACCGCGGCATGTGGAGGGAGCACAGAGGGAGCTGGCTGGGACTGACAGCAATCTACGCTGATCGCGACATGTAAAGGGTTTACAGAGGGAGCTGGCTGGGACTGACAGCCATCTTTGCTGACCGCGGCTTGTAAAGGGTTCACAGTGGGAGCTGGCTGGGATTGAAAGTAATAAATGCTGACCACGGCATGTAAAGGGTTTACAGAGGGAGCTGGCTGGGGCTGACAGCAATCTATGCTGACCGTGGCATGAAAAACATAGTAACATAGTAACATAGTATGTAAGGCCGAATGAAGACATTGTCCATCTAGTCCAGCCTGTCTATCCTAATGTGTTGATCCAGAGGAAGGCAAAAAACCCCAAGGCCAGAAGCCAATTAGCCCTTTTTGGGGGAAAAATTCCTTCCCGACTCCCTAATGGCAATCAGACTGTTCCCTGGATCAACCCCTAATAGTTCCTACCTGCCTGTATACCAGGATTGACACTTAACCTAATATTTATATCCTGTAATATCCTTCTTCTCCAGAAAGACATCAAGTCCCCTTTTAAACTCCTCTATCGATTTTGCCATCACCACTTCCTCCGGTAGAGAGTTCCACAGTCTAACTGCTCTTACAGTAAAGAACCCCTTTCTATGTTGGTGATGAAACCTACTTTCCTCTAATCGTAGCGGATGTCCTCTTGTTACCTTTGTGGTCCTGGGTGTAAACAGATCACGGGAGAGATCCATGTGTTGTCCCCTCATGTACTTATACATGGTTATTTGGTCGCCTCTTAACCTTTTTTCTAGAGTAAATAGTCCCAATTTGGATAGCCTCTCTGGGTATTCCAGTCCCGTCATTCCATGTATTAGTTTAGTTGCCCTTCTTTGAACCCCTTCAAGCACTGTGACATCTTTCCTGAGCACCGGTGTCCAGAATTGTACGCAGTATTCCATGTGAGGCCTGACAAGTGCCTTATATAGTGGAAGGATAATGTTCTCGTCCTTCGCCCCTATACCTCTTTTAATGCACCCCAAGACTTTATTTGCCTTTGCAGCAGCTGACTGGCATTGGTTACTCCAGTTTAGTCTATTATCCACTAATACCCCTAGATCCTTTTCCATATCACTTTTCCCTAGTGGTACCCCAATAAGTGAATATTGGTGACATCCGTTTCTCCTGCCCATGTGCATAGTCTTACATTTTTCAACATTGAACTTCATTTGCCATTTTTCTGCCCAAGCCCCCATCTTATCCAGGTCCGTTTGTAGCCGCACATTGTCCTCCGTTGCATTAATTATATTGTATAATTTTGTGTCATCTGCAAATATTGATATTTTGCTGTGCAGCCCCTCTATCAGGTCATTAATAAATATGTTGAACAGAGTGGGGCCTAATACTGAACCCTGTGGCACCCCGCTAGCGACTGTGGTCCAATCAGAGTACGAACCATTTATTACCACCCTCTGCTTTCTATCGTTGAGCCAATTTTTTACCCACTTACACACGTTTTCGCCCAGTCCGAGCTGCCTCATTTTGTATATTAGCCTATTATGTGGCACAGTGTCAAAGGCTTTAGAGAAGTCCAGATATACAAGATCAATAGATTCCCCCTGGTCCAGCTTAGAGCTTACTTCATCGTAGAAACTGATCAGATTTGTCTGACATGAGCGACCCTTCATGAATCCATGCTGGTGAGGAGTTATTCCCTTAATCTCCTTGAGGTACTCATCGATGGCGTCTCTCAGAATCCCCTCGAAAATTTTTCCTGTTACTGAAGTGAGACTTACTGGCCTGTAGTTACCAGGCTCACTTTTGCTCCCTTTTTTGTAAATTGGAACCACGTTGGCAATGCGCCAGTCCAATGGTACTACTCCGGTCTTGATAGTGTCTAGAAATATTAGGTATAGCGGCCTAGCTATCTCGTCACTTAGTTCCTTTAGTATCCTTGGGTGTAATCCATCTGGGCCCGGTGATTTATCAATTTTAGTTTTCTTTAGACGCTTCCGCACCTCCTCCTGCGTTAGGTATGAGATATTTTGTGAGGGGTTCGTTTTATTCCCCTGCATCTCGTGTGGCATTTCCTTTTCTTTGGTGAACACACTTGAGAAGAAGCTGTTTAGTAGATTTGCTTTCCCTTCGTCATCATCAATGATTTCTCCTGCATTGTTTTTTAAAGGGCCAGCGCTCTCCCTGCAAATCCTTTTGCTGTTTATGTAGTTGAAAAATAGCTTCGGGTTGTTTCTGCTCTCTTTTGCGATCCGTCTTTCTGCTTCCTCCTTGGCAGTTTTGATCGTATCTTTGCATATTTTGTTTTTTTCCCTGTATGATTTTAGCGCTTCTTCGCTGCCTTCTTGCTTTAGTAGTTTGAACGCTTTCTTCTTTTCGTTTATTGCCCCTCGTACCGTCTTGTCGAGCCACATTGGTTTCCTTTTAGCTGAGTTTCTTTTATTTTTAAAGGGAATGAACTGCTCACATGAGGTGATTAGGATCCTTTTGAACTTTTCCCATTTTTCCTCCGTACTGATATTTTTGAGGATGTTGTCCCAATTAATGTTACCGATAGTAGTTCTAAGCTCATCAAATTTTGCTTTACTAAAGTTTAGTTTCTTTGCCACTCCCTGATAAGGCTTCCTATTGATTGACAGCTGGAAGTTGATTATATTGTGGTCGCTGTTCCCCAAGTGCCCCTCAACCTGAACCCCCCTTATACGTTCCGGTTTGTTAGTTAGTACTAGGTCCAGAATGGCCCTCCCTCTTGTTGGTTCCTGCACAAGTTGGTTCAGGTAATTGTCTTTAATTACTCTCAAGAACTTATCACCCCTGTGAGATTTGCAGGTTTCGTTCTCCCATGTTATATCTGGGTAATTAAAGTCCCCCATGATAATTACTTCGTTTCGTTTTGACACCTCTTCTATCTGCCTTAGTAGTAAGTCTTCAGTTTCTTCTGTTGCTTTTGGTGGTCGATAGAAGACCCCTATCAGGATTTTGTTATTTTTTCCTCCCTGTATTTCTACCCACAGAGATTCCACCTGTTCGTCTCCTACCCCTATATCCTCCCGTAGCCTCGGCTTCAAGTTCGATTTGACGTACAGACATACCCCTCCCCCTTTCTGGTTCCTTCGGTCTCTTCTGAAGAGATTGTACCCCTGCAAATTCACCGCCCAATCGCACTTATCATCAAGGTTTACAGAGGGAGCTGGCTTGGGCTGACAGCAATCTATGCTGACCGTGACATGTAAAGGGTTCACAGAGGGAGCTGGCTGGGGCTGACAGCAATCTATGCTGACCGTGGCATGTAAAAGGTTTACAGAGGGAGCTGGCTGGGGCTGACAGCAATCTATGCTGACCGTGGCATATAAAGGGAGCACAGTGGGAGCTGGCTTGGGCTGACAGCAATCTATGCTGACCGTGGAATGTAAAGGGTTCACAGTGGGAGCTGGTTGGGACTGACAGCAATCTATGCTGACCGTGGAATGTAAAGGGTACAATGGTGTCGCATCTGTAAGAAGTCCCCGCGCTGCACGCAGATGGCGCAGAGCGGTGCAGTTGGGGCCGCGCCATGTCCGCTAGGTGGTGTTATTCACCCGCCCCTCCAGCCTCCTGTGCGGCAGTAGCCATGCATGAAGACTCGGCCTGCGCTGTGCAGCTGCTTCTGTTGTGCGCATAAACCTCTCCATTTATGACCCCACTAGTCCCAGCGAAGACTAGAGAGCCCTCCCCATTACCCACAATGCCCTGGTTAAAGCAGCTGTAAACACTAATGCCCACTAGAGATATGATAGCCTCATCTGCTGGATGTGCAGCTCTGCCTGCAGGAACTGAAGTCCGGCCACCGCACCCACCCCAAAAGACATGAAGTTCAGAACTGCTGCGTTAAAAAACTAGACCCCTTAACGAATTCTTCTAGGGCTGTGCTGCGTATTTTGACCCACAGTATTTGAATGAATCTGAGCAAAGCAAAAGGAAAAAATTACAATTTTAATTTTTTGGGCAATTGTGTCATTTTAAAAGCATTTTTTTGTACAGTGTACATAGGAATGAAGACTTTCACTCCAAAATGGATCCCCGTTTGTCCCGTGTTCAGAAACCTACCCATTGTGGCCCTAATATTATGACCGTATGCACAACAGGGCCCAAACCGAAAGGCGCATCAAACGTCAACTGTGTCTTAACATTTACGTAATCGCCATTATCCATCGGATAACAGCGATCACATGACCGGGGACCGCTCACTGCGGCCCTCAGTCACTGCTCCAGGCTCTCGGCTACCTTTAGTAGCCAGGAGTAAGGAGACTTTAAATTTACCAGGCCCTCTGCAGCTTCTGCGCTTGCGTCCACCATCTTGCTGATGGGCATATGCGCTCACATGGACCATGCTCCATTTTCGTGCGGGAGACCAAAATCGGAATTTACTCACCTGCTCCGGATCTTCCCTTCGCCGCGGCTGGCTGTATAACATATCCAGTCGTGTAACGATCACAATAAAGCTGCGCTGCGAACACACAGGATAGATGATGTATACTCACTTAGGAGAGGGGAGTGTCAGCCTCCCCCCTCAGGAGTCCGAGATGGCTCTAAACAATTGTTAACTCCGAAGACTACCTCCACCAGAATCGAAAGTTGCTTCCTCACGATCCAATATCAGGAAATAGTTTTTATTATTAAACAAACACAAATAGGTCCCTTTTTGAGGGGACCCGGCATATACATACAACGCGTTTCGGCTGTTGGAAGCCTTTTTCAAGTATATCCTGCCACTCATAGATAGCTAACTTAAATATAAAACTACTAGACATACAATTCAATCACCTGGAAGAGCCACGTTGTATCGGGCGAAGTATACATCCTGGCGTGCGTCCCTGCATTGCCACCGGCTCACGCGTCATAATAACGCTGCTGGAGGACCTGTGATGATGCCGAAAAGTGGGCGGAGCAAGCGGTCACATGACTGGCAATGTCATGTGACACCGCAGATGGAATTGACAGTGAGGAGGTCACGTGACTGGCACTGTCATGTGACCGGCACATACACGGCACATTACGTATGGGGGTTCACAGCGGGAGAGGTGGGCTAGCCGTCACCTATTATCCCGGCTGACATGTAAAGCTCCTTCCCATGTAATAACATGATAGGCATCCTATAATGTGATACACCATGACATATCAAAAAAGGCCCATTATATAAATATATATATAAATATATATATATTATATAAATATATAAATTATATAAGTGATTTTTTTTAAAATGGAGCATGAAAAAATCTGGACCATGCTCCATTTTCGTGCGGGAGACCAAAATCGGAATTCACCTGCTCCAGATCTTCCCTTCGCCGCGGCTGGCTGTATAACATATCCAGTCGTGTGAGACCGGCCTTCGGTAGATCACTACCTTTTTATCACGTGACCAGGGACAGCTCAACGAGACCACCGATCACTGCTCCAGGCTCTCGGTGACCTTTGGTAGCCGGGAGCATAGAGATTTAAAATTTACCGGGCTCCCCAGCTGCTGCGCATGTCTCTGGCATTTTAAGGCAGGTTCATGCGCAGAAGCCGGAGAAGGTCCACGGAGGAGGATCACATTGAGGTTCAAATACGGAGGCCTCCGGTAAGAAGTTTCACCGATCTAAGAGGGGAGATTAAACTTCAACTTTTTCTTAACTTTTACATGATTGCCGCTATCCAACCGAGGATAAGGATCCCGGGGGACATCTCTGGAGGCCTATAGAAATATTGTCACCTTCCTTTACGGATTGGATTCGTTACGGAATGGATATCCATTGGCTAACGGCAATCACGTGACTGGGGACCATGTACTGCGGCCCACCATGAAATCTCCAGGCTCTCGGCTATGTTTGGTAGCCAGGAGCAGGGATATCTTAAATTACTCAGGCAAACTGCGGCTCTTGCATCGGCCAACGTTGACGACGGGCGCGTGCGCAGAAGCCGAGGTGAGGTCCAAGGGTAAATCCGGGGGCCTTAGGTATGTAATTACATCTCCCCTCACGAATATGAGCGAAGATTACATTTTACCATTTTTTAACTTTGTTTACTTTTAAGGGTGACTGGTGGTCGCGCCAACAGCAGGGAGCTGTCATGTCCACAGCCCCCAGGGCTTTAATCCCCAGAGCAAGTGTCTTTTTACGGCCCTGGAGATTAAAGGCCGCTTAGGCAGGAAGTCACTAAGGGGTTAAGGAGCAAACAGACTTCGTCACTAGGGCCGCTCTCACACAGACAGTTTTTACAGCGTTTAGCTCGGCGTTTGAAAAGCCACGGTAAACACTGTAAAACACCTCCATTGATTTCAGTGGAGCTTCTCAGTGATGTGGATTTATTTTGGGGTCTACGGCGTAATCAATAGGAATGTTTGTACCCTTCCAGATTTATGTTCAGAGATTGTGCGCACAATGTAAGAGATCACACGGAGACAAGACTGTCAGTGAAGAAAGTCTTCCTGACTGTTTATTAGTAGGCGTATAGCATCTTATATAGCATGATGAGTTAATTGCCCTTTATGGGCAGCAGGAAGCAATACGTGGTTGGGAATCAAAGCATGGGATTGGGTGGTCCAAATATGGTCTTTTTCCATACGGTCCTGCGTGAGTTGCTGTAGTCATGGACGTCCGACATCACGTGGTTTCAGGTACAAAATCAGCGCCATCTCTCCGAGTTTGATGGAGAGGGCAGGGGCGAGAATGAGCAATGTGTCGTCAAATGACGCCTGAGGGTTATGTGCAGGTAAAATGTGTCCTGAGGTTATGAGCGTGTGTTTCTATAATGCTGCATATTCTGATGACGGTTAGCAGTAATGAAACTGTCTGTTTTACTAACTGTCCCTACACTACCCCGCAGCCCTCAACGGTTGACCCTCCTCGACCTCCCAGATCGAGGCAGGCCCATCGAGCAAGCTAAGGCAAGCTCTCCGGGTCTACCACAGGGTTTTTCACAGCCCTTGCGACTGGACCACAGCTAGCCTGAGTCCCCTGTATTAGTTTAGTCGCTCTTCTTTGAACCCCCTCCAATACTGTAACATCTTTCCTGAGCACCGGTGATGAAATAAGAACATCTAAAATCTATTTGGTATCTTCGTGTCCATAACAATTTGAACTCTCAAAAAATCTGCATCATTTATGTTGTCAGAAAAAAAGCCAAAATGTCAGAATTGTACTTTTTGGGTCATTCAATTCCCCCCCCCCAAAAAATATCATAAAAAACGTCCACGGTCCAAGGGTAAATCCGGGGGCCTTAGGTATGTAATTGCATCTCCCCTCACGAATATGAGCGAAGATTACATTTTACCATTTTTTAACTTTCTGTTGACTTTTAAGGGTGACTGGTGGTCGCGCCAACAGCAGGGAGTTGTCATGTCAAGCACTGAGCTCCCATGAACGGCGGAGTCGTAGTCATGCAATGAGACTAGTGCTACGTGACCAAGATCGCTGTATAGCCCTGCGACCTCACACTCTCGGGCCGGCTTCACACCACCGGTTTCCTATTGTTCAATCCGCAGTCGTCGTCCACACGGAGGATCTGCAGCAAATCACATGCATTGAAAGATACATACTACTGCTACTTCCTTTACACTCGCGGTCATCTGCATTACAGAATCTGCAGGAACGCAGGGTCGCCGGCTGGGGTAACGGCCAGATTCTGCTGTGGTATCCCGCAATCGGAATGTGAAGCGGTTGTGTGCAGCTGGCCTTACTGAAGACAATGTAGTTGCGATACAACTCACAAGTAGCTGCGACCAATATATTGCAAAAATCCAACCTCGGTGAGGTTTTAGCACTCTATAGGTTGTGGGAACTTGCGCGACCCCATTGATATATTTGAGAATGCAAGTTCACAGGGCTGCACAGCGATCTTTGGTCACATGACCCATGTCATGGCGAAAGACTCCATAGAGCTCCAGCCTTAGGGCTCATGTCCACGATTGTGTTCTCACCGCAGAGAGGCAGCGTTTTACGCATACCACCGTGGGCTCTTCGGCCAGATTCACACAGATGTATTTGCGTAGCATATTACGCATGAAAAATATACATGCTAAATACACGTCAGTAGAACCCGCTGATTGCAGCGAGTTCCTTCACATAAGTGTATTTTGCATGCGCATTTTGTCCAAAAAAAAAGCAGTCCCCTTTATTTTCTCGTGCATTTCTGCAGGGGAAGAACATGTATTATTCTAATTACACTAATTGCCTATTTCAATAAATGGCGGCATGGTTGCGTGTTTTTTTGCGCTTGCAAATGTGCTTGATTCATGCTAACAAAAGTACAGTAAGGGCCGCTTCACACAAACATATTTGTTTCAATGGGTGCCTTCAGAATTCTCTTTACAATATAGTTGCGTATAGGCTGCGGGTATATCCGCGACCACGGAGCACAATAGGCTCTATGCTGCGGATATCCGCGGTAAAATAGAACCTGCTGCGTTCTCTTTTCTGCTTCCATGGGTGGAAATTCTGCAGGAAATCCGGCAGCGGAATTTCCGCCCGTGTGCACGGGGCCTAAGGCTGCTCTAAGACGTGCGTTCAGAAAACACAGCTTAAAATCGTGGGTTTTTTACCTCAATTTTGAGCAGCACTTTTGAACGCATGGTAAAGCGGTTTTAATGCACCCCACAATTGTGATGGGTGGGGAGGTGCGTTAGAAAACGCAAATACAGGACAGATAGCGCTTAAAAATCACCGCTTCCGAGCTCACGTCTGAGTAATCGCATTCAAATCAATAGAAACAGTATACCGCAATAAAAAGCGGTGTGTGTGTGTGATTCTCATCTAGCGCAGGAAACGCGTTAATAGGGCTAATTCATGTATGGAAATTCGTTTTGCAGCTTTCCTAGCTATCCTCCGGCACGGCTACTTACCCGAAGTGATGCGAGGCGGTTTTGAGATAAAAATGCCTCACATCCGCGGGGAAATTGCATGTTGGCGAGGGAGTGATTCACGGCCCGATATCGCACTCGTCCGTGTGACGTTAGCTTTATAGTTTGGGGGATAGTTCTGGTATACACGCTGATTTTGTAGCATAGATGCGCTGTGAATTGAGGTGAATATATATTTTGGCAAGTCAGTCAATGGAGCTAAAAGAGGAGTCAAGGCATGATCTACTGACTTAGGGCTAATGCCCACGGATGGATTTCTGCCGCGTTTCATGAACCTAATAATAGCTTACTGCCTTTAAATGTTCACACATCATGAAAGAAATCGTGCCATGTTCTAATTGCCACGGGAAAACGCGCAGCCGGCGTCCATTGCAGTCAATTGAAGCCATGCATCACGTGATACATGGCGGAAGTATAGCATGATTACGCGTTTTTTTTGTTTTTTTCAGCCTCACTGCGGCTGTAGATTGCTGCGCCCGTGTGAAAATTCCTAAAGAATATTTAACATTAAGCAAAAACTAGTGCCAGATTCTTGACAAGCACACAAGCTACCGCTAATCTCTGCGCCAAAACTATGCCAAATGATTGTGCCCCAATACCTTTACCTTACTTATATTTGTTACTGTATTACTTTATTATTGCAACACACTGTATGCAAATGAGCCAGGTGTCTGGCAGGCTGATGTCACTGCATTGTGATGTCATCAATTTAGAAGTATAAATACCGGCAGCCATGTTAGTCAGTCTCCACTGCAGCTTGGAGACGGGAGGTGGGGGAACCCCTATCTCCTCCGAGAAGCCACAGAACTGGACCTTTTTTTATTTTTAGCTGAGTGCATTTTTAATGCAGCACACAAGGGGGAGACAGCGGCCTACCAAAATCTACTGGGTCATATGACGCGGCTGGCGGTGGGCGGGGAAGCGTTTTTTACTCTATCTTCCGCTGTGCTACAGCGGAAGATAGCGTGACGGACGGCTTCCATTGACTAGAATGGAGGCCGGCCACGCGTACACCCGCGGCAAATAAAGCATACCGCGGGTGAGGTCGGGTGATTTCACAGTGCGGAATTCCGCGATGGAATTCCGCACCGTGAGCATTGAGCTATTAGGTTCAATAGAACCTAATAGCTGCGGGCAATGCAGCGGACTTACGCAGCGTATTACGCAGCGGAAATCCCTCTGTGGGAAGGAGCCCTAACTTTAGCCAGCAGAAGGCGCCATAGTATAAGGCAGAAAAAGAAAAGCCCCTAGGCAACCCCGAATCCAAAATTGGATTGCAGAGGGTTAAAGAGGCCCTATCCTTTTTAGAACGACGGGGTAAAATCATACGTCCTGATCAGCCCCGCCCCTGACACGTTGGCACTTTGGGATAAATAAGTGGGTTTTGTGTTGCAGTTTGGGTACCCAGTCTCTAAAAGGTTCGCCATCACTGATATAGAGGAAGCCCCGACATGTTGGACATGTTGGATACACATGGGAGTGCAGCGCCAAAAACACATGGAACCGTAGTGAGAGGAAAAACAGTGTGAAAATGGCCTTATAAAGATATATTTTTACATTTAGGCTGGATTCCGACGAGCTTACGCATATTTGCACAGACAAAGAAATAACACGCAACGATTATCTCAGCTAGTGAAATAGACAATTAGTATAATATGCGTTCTTTCCCTATGAGAATGTGCGAGAAAATATAGTATGCTGCGTATTTTTTTGTGCGATCGAAATGCACAATGTATGTACGTACGTGCGTGTATGTATGTAAGTACGTGCGTGTATGTATGTACGTACGTACGTGCGTGCATGTATGTATGTATGTACGTACGTGCGTGTATGTATGTACGTACGTGCGTGTATGTGTGTACGTGCGTGTATGTATGTACGTACGTGCGTGTATGTACGTGCGTGTATGTATGTACGTATGTACATGTGTTTATGTATGTACGTGCGTGTATGTATGTACGCGTACGTACGTGTATGTATGTATGTACGTACGCGTGTGTACGTACGCGTGTGTATGTACGTACGCGTGTGTACGTACGCGTGTGTATGTACGTACGCGTGTGTACACGTACGTCGAATTTGGACAATAGTATGCTGTGCATACTAACATAACATTAGGGCCACAATGGGTACATTTCTGAAAACAATACAAACAGGGGTATCCATTTTGGGGTGTCAGTGCACATGAAAATGATTTTGGGGGAAAAAATTTTAGAATAGCACATTACCCGAACACTTTTTTTTTTTTTTTAATCTAAATTGCATTAATTCCTGAAAATGTGGGATCTAAATAATGTGGCGCGCATGCGCAGAAGCCGGCGAGCCCGGCAAATTCAAAATCTCCCTGCACCCGGCTGTCACAGATAGCCGAGTGCAGGGAGATATGACTGGGATAACGGTGATCATATAAAGTTAAAAAGTAAAAAAAAAAAAAAGTTAAAAGTTTAAAAAGTTAAAGTTTCATCTCCCCTTACGGATCATATCCGTAAGGGGGATGAAATTACGTACCCAAGGTCCCGGATTTGTTCCCTGGTGGGATGTTGATCCGTGGACCTTACCCCAGCTTCTGCGCAAAAGTGAAAGATTGCCCAATAAATGTAACATCTCCCTGCTGCTGGCTACCAAAGGTCGCCAAGAGCCTGGAGATGTCACGGGGAGCCGCGGTATACGGTTACTGGTCACGTGATCGCCGTTATCCAATGCATAATGGCGATCACGTAAAAGTTCTTTAAAAAGTGGCAGTTTCATCTCCCCTCACCGAAGCGATCGGTGAGAGGAGATGAAACATCTTCTCGGAGGCTTCCGCATTTGAATCCAGATGCGATTATCCTCCATGGATCCTGCCAGCTCCTGGGTATGCGCCCGCCGGCAAAATGCCGGACACATTCGCAGGAGCTGGGGAGCCCAGGAAATTTTAAATCTCCTTGCTCCCAGCGACCAATGGTTGCTGCGTGCTTGGAGCAGTGACCGGGGGCCTCGTTGAGCGGTCCCCGGTCACATGATAAAGTAGCGAACTAACATTAGGCCGGTCACACATGACCGGAGAGGAATTACGGGTTCTGCATGCGCTTGATCAACGGTAATCCACGGATCAATCGCATGCATTGGATTACACAATTCCCCCCAATTAGCGGGTCGGAATTGCGTAATCCACTCGCAGAAACCACACACACATATATACACACACACACACAAGGCTCTCACCCTGCAGCTGCTCCTCCTCAGCGATGCTCTCCTTGCTGCAGAGATCATGTTCTCTGCACTCCCCTTCCCTCCTCCGCGGCCGTTGTCAGTCTGCTATCGGCACTCCTCTATTACTGTCTGCATTAGACAGAACAAGCCGAGAGCAGACTGCCTACTGACAGCAGCACTCCCCATCAGGCACACAAACAGCAGCGGGGGAGGGGTGGCCCACAAAGGACACAGAAGAACTGGCAGTATCTCAAGAGCCCTGTAGCCCCCCATGCTCCCCCTATTCATCACCCTCAGGGGCAAACACAAGGGGCCCACGCCAGCACCCTCCACCAGACTCACATTGCGAAGAGGAGCAATGGGATTGGCGCGCACACCTGCGTTCACTCCCCACCAAAAGAGATCTGGACGAATCTCTATATAAGCTCGAACAATCCCACAAAAGAGACATTACAGGTCTACAAAAAGACATCCTGCACGTAGGTCAACGCCTTGGGGAAGTGGAGGAAATACAGGAAAAGCTAATTGACACTGTCGACTCGCACAGAAAGGTCATCCAAGCACAGTCGGCCCAAATTTCGGAGTTGTTTCTTCACTTAGACGACCTTGAAAACCGCCATAGGCGGAACAATTTGCGCATAAGAGGCCTAGACGAAAGGGTCGAGCACAACCAACTTGCCACCTGGGCACAAAAATTCTTCAACGACTTACTGAAACGCCCACCAGAAGACCTCATAGAGATCGACAGAATACACCGCACTCTGGGCCCGCGCTCCGCAGACCCCGCAAGGCCGCGAGATGTAGTGTGCAGAGTGCACTTCTTCCAGGAGAAAGAACAGATAATGAGAAGCGCTAGAGATGCTGGAAATCTACACTACAAGGGGTCCCCCATTCTCATCCTACAAGACCTTTCCCGCCGCACACTTCAACAAAGAAGAGCACTAAAACCACTACTGACGGCGCTGAGAGATAAGGACATTCTATATCAATGGGGCTACCCCTTCCAACTGCAGGCGCGCAAAGGGAACAAAAGAGCAACCTTTAGGTCCCTGGGGGATCTGCCCAATTTCCTGCACACATTCGAACTCCCGATGATTGACTTACCGGACTGGCCCAGACACGTAGGGGCGCTGGCTCCCGCTGTGGGCTCCCCATGGCAAAGAGCCAGCGACAAAACCAAACGCTGACAACCCAGACCCTCTCTTCTGAGATGCCGACCAACTGTCAAGAGACAAACGCAAGCCGACGTCCCCGCTTGCCCACCCGCTCCAGAGACCCGCTGAGACATCACTAACGCTCCTGAGAACGGAGCCACTAAGCTATAGCCTTAAAATGTTATATTTGTTCTAGCCGCGGCCGTAACGGGGCACAGCTCCGATGCCAGGTTTCGTTCGTTCCCCAGCAGAGGGTGCAGCCCGGGCGCTGCCACGTAAGGTGTTTTCCTTAAACTGCACTGAGGAAAGTTTAATGGGGCCTCACCCCATATATGTTATATTTCTCCTGTCTGTTTCTGTGTTGTTCTTTCACCCCCCCTTCCCACCTCTCCCACTTGTGCCTTACCCCCCCCCCCCCCCCCACACCCTAAGATTGGTCACCTAGCATTCCAAAACACGCTCACTCAACTACTAGAGATATGGCCAACGTAACAGTCTGCACTTACAATGTTAAAGGCCTGAACACTCCGGGGAAAAGAAGCCAAGTTCTGTATCACTTACATAAGAAAAAAATAATGGTAGCCTTACTGCAAGAGACCCACTTTAAAGCAGACAACATTCCACGCTTTTCCTCTAAATTCTACACCACGTGGGTCCACAGCCCGCACCCCACAAAAAAGGCGAGGGGGGTCTCGGTGGCACTACACAAGTCCTTCCAACATGAGGTGATCGATCAAATGGTCGACCCACAGGGCCGTTACATCTTCTTAAAACTAGAGGTCATGAATTCAATAATCTCAATTGCTAACATTTATTTCCCCAATCAGGACCAGATCTCCTTCGGGCTGACAACTTTGAGAAAACTGGCTGACTTCGCCGATGGCTCTGACGTGATCCTAGGCGGCGACCTTAATCTAGTGATGGACCCAGGACTGGACTCGTCGGTTGGTAAGTCCCCCATCTCCCACGCAGCACGTCGCACATTCAAAAAAGAACTAGATAGGCTGAGGTTGGTGGACCTGTGGAGGATTTTGCACCCCGGGGTCAGGGACTATAGCTTCCATTCGGCGGTGCATAACAGCTACAGCCGAATAGACCACCTTTTTATATCCCACAGACTGTTGGACCATGGCCCCTCGTGCTCCATAGGCCCCTTCCTGTGGTCAGACCACGCCCCTATCTATGGGGGTCTCTCTAGAGTGGGAGGACCTCCCAAAACATTTCAGTGGAAACTCAACGACAATTTGCTTAACGACGCTGTCTGCGCCGGAGACATCAAAAAAACAATAGAGATGTTCGCGGAAACACACAGGGAGGACCACACAGACCCCCCCATTAAATGGGAGGCCCTGAAGTGCGTCCTACGAGGCGTCTTCATCTCCCATGGATCCCGCTTAAAAAAAGACAGGTCAGCAAAACTGAAAAGACTCTTAGAAGAATTACAGACAAAAGAGAGACTAAACAAAGGTAGACCCACAGAGAACACGAAAGTGGAAATCTCCACAATTCGTCAACAAATCCTCTCGATACTCGACCAAAGGACACTAGGATTCAGAGACAAGATGCGCAGATGCGCGTTCGAGTATGGAGATAAATGTGGGAAATGGCTCTCAAAGACCCTACACCCCAAGGCCCCCCTGACTTATATCCCGAAAATACAAAAGCGACAGGGAGGAGTAGCCCACTCAACTACCGAAATTCTCGAGGCCTTCCGCGAATACTATAGCAGCCTATATAACATAGAGAGAGACCCCGCTCGGACCCCGAGGGACAGTGAAGTCGAGGAATACCTAGACAGCCACGCTCCTGGACCTATAGATCCAGAAGCGTCCGCGGAAATGGAAGAGGACTTCTCCCCCACAGAAGTCTCAGCCCTCATCAAAGAGCTAAAAGTAGGCAAGAGCCCGGGCCCAGACGGACTGACCCCAAAATTCTATAAACTATTCAAAAACGAATTAGCCCCATTGCTGACCAATTCTTTCAATGCAATAAACAGAGGCTGCCCCTTCCCGACTCAGGCCTTGCAGGCACACCTGGTCGTAATACCCAAACCGGGAAAAGACGCTACGGAGTGCGGTAGTTACAGGCCTATTTCACTCCTAAACGTAGACGTTAAACTTTTCGCCAAGTCAATCGCCACCCGACTTCAGCCATACATCCCGAAACTAATACATAGAGACCAGGTGGGGTTTGTCCCGGGAAGAGAGGGGAGGGACAATATAATAAAAACCATGTCACTGATCTCGCGGGCCCGACAAGAGAGGTCTCCATTAGGCCTTATGGCGGTCGACGCCGAAAAGGCCTTCGACAGGGTCGGATGGAGGTTCTTAGAGGGCACACTGGGGAGAGTGGGACTGGGGCCCCGCATGAGGGAGTGGATTATGGCGCTATACGGGAACCCCTCGGCGAGGATCTGAATCAACGGCGCCCTCTCAGATAACATCCCCATACGAAACGGAACGCGACAGGGCTGCCCGCTGTCCCCCTTTTTATACATATTGACGATGGAGTCCCTGGCCAACGCCATAAGAAAAAACGATGCCATAAGAGGGGTTAAACTGGGCCAGAGGGAGCTTAAACTCTCTTTATTCGCAGACGACCTCCTGCTATATTTATCCTGCCCGAGAATAGGGATCCCGGTTCTTCTGCAGGAATTCGACAAATTTAGTGCGATTAGCAACTTCAAAATCAACCTGCAAAAAACCGAAATGCTAAATATCTCCCTCCCAAGGGACGAAGCACACTCCCTACAGGAACTTTTCCCACTCAAATGGCAATCGAAATCCCTCAAATACTTAGGAATACAACTGCCGGAAGACCCCGCAAACGTATACGACCTAAACTTTAAACCCTTCCTAACAAACTTAGAGAGAGACCTGGGGAAATGGAGTCCCCTCTTCCTATCCTGGGCGGGAAGGGTGAACGCGGTCAAAATGGACGTCTTACCAAAGTTCCTGTACATATGCCAAGCATTCCCCATAAAACTGCACAGGGCCTATTTTAAGCACATCCGCTCCCTGATTACTAAGTTTGTCTGGCGAGGCCGCAGTCCCAGACTTAAATACAGAACCCTGACCAGAGACAAACCCAGGGGAGGCCTGGGCCTCCCAGACTTTTCACTGTATAATAAAGCTAACATAGCGAACTGCGTGCTAAACCTGCTCAGGAACCGGAGCTCCAAGCTCTGGGTTGAACTAGAATACAACCTAGATGCCAGGCAGACGCAGGGAGTATTCTGGATCCCGCAGACCTTAATTAGGCGCCTTACAGTAATGTCCCCACTGCTGAACCAGCTAACAAGAGCCTGGTCGGGCTTTGCAAGGGATACAGAACTGATCTCAGTGCCAGGCCCCTTCACACCTCTACTAGCTAACCCCCAATTTGAGGCCTTCCTACACCGAAAAACCCTAGCGACCACGTCAATAAACCCCGCGCCACGACTAAGAGACGTAATGACAGGAGACAATCTGAAACCACTGACGGAACTATTTGAAGGACGCATCGTTCCACCAGGGACGTGACTAGAATACTTCCAGCTGAGGAGTGCGATAGACACCCTGGGTCCTGAGTCCCGGGGGGCGGAAGACCCCACTGACTTTGAAAAATTGTGCATGTCCACAGCCCCCATCAGCCACCCAATCTCAGTACTTTATAAGATGATGCTGGACCGGGAGATGGGGGATGGTCCCCTAGACTTTGTCCACGCGTGGGAAGAAGAATTGGGAAGGCACCTGCAGCCGAATGATTGGGTCAAACCGTTTGCCCTGACACACAAGGGGTCGGTATACTCCAGACTCCAAGAACTAAATTTTAAAATAATCTCTCGCTGGTACAGAACCCCAGCCAGGGGTTGCCAATGAGCAACCAGTTTTTCAGTCTTTATTTTTGTGCATTCCTGGGATCAGAACTATAAGGGGACTAAAGTACATTCGTGTGAAGGAGCCCTCGGCGCAATTTTATGCATATGAGAGCGAATTTGCTTACCCCCTTAGACTCTAATGGAATATCGGGAGCGCAAATGCACGTAAAAATCATTGCGGTTTCTGCGACCGCTTTTCTGCTAAATTTAGCACGCCGTGTGAAAGAGGCCCTAGGGCTTCGGCAGACGAGTGTACACGCCAAGACTATTGTCACAGTGGAGCGTATTTGTGCATAAACAAGGTTTACAGTAATCGGGTTGCGCTTGAAATGCCAGTTCACACGCGCGTTCACCCCTTTCCGTGGCATACAGTGGCGATGGTCATCTTCTCCCTGCGACGGCCGCCGGGTCACAACCCTTTCCTGTCATTTTTGTATATAAAACGCAGAAAGATGAGGTGAGAAACACCCTTAGGGTCAGGGGCGTACCTAAAGGCTCAAGGGCCCGGGTGCAAAAGTTCAGCTCAGGGCCCCCCCTTACCTTTCTCACCGCGTACCCATACCTAAATCATGCTGCATACAGCTGCAAAACGAATTTCCATACATGAATTAGCCCTATTAACGCGTTTCCTGCACTAGATGAAAATCACACACACACACACCACTTTTTATTGCGGTATACTGCTTCCATTGATTTGAATGCGATTACTCAGACGTGAGCTCGGAAGCGGTGATTTTTAAGCGCTATCTGTCCTGTATTTGCGTTTTCTAACGCACCTCCCCACCTATCACAATTGTGGGGTGCATTAAAACCGCTTTACCATGCGTTCAAAAGTGCTGCTAAAAATTGAGGTAAAAAACCCACGATTTTAAGCTGTGTTTTCTGAATGCACGTCTTAGAGCAGCCCTAGGCCCCGTGCACACGGGCGGAAATTCCGCTGCCGGATTTCCCGCAGAATTTCCACCCATGGAAGCTGCTATAGGATTGCGTTAGAAAACGCAATCCTAGGCAGACGGCCGCGGTTTGTCCGCGCGAAATCACACGTGGAAAACAAACCGCGGCATGCTCTATTTCTGTGCGGGGTTCGCAGAGCCCCACACAGAAACGTCACTCCCCGGCCGCTGGCACCGGTCTGCGCATTTAGGACGGCAACTCCCACAGCCTAGAAGTTTGTATGATCTAGAGCACAGGTGTCAAACAATGCCCGCGGGCCGAATCCGGCCCGCCGCCTATGCAGTAGGTTCCCTCACTCCTCCGTGCTGTAGCTCGGCCTGTGGTGTTGCCGTGTCAGGGTGGATTTTATCTGACCTGCTTTGCGATCCTCCCTGCGACTGTGAGCAGTTTGTGGATCTGGGCTCCCTGGACTGGCAGCTTGCGCTATCGTCCGAGTCGTCCGTCTCAGCGGCTCTCTCCTTCTGCACGCTGCTGCTAGGTCGCGCCGGACCTCCCGTCGGCGCCATCTTGATTTTTCCCCGCTCACCGGCCGCCTCTGCTTGCGGTCTCAGGAACGGCTCCAAACTGCCTGCACTGCGTTCCGGAGTGCGCCCCGAGGTGTTCTGGGCTCTCTTGCGCCCCATGACGTCTCTCTGTGCCGCTGTGATAGCTTGTGGAGCCTTAAAGAAGCCGCGGCCGCCGGAGCGCGTCTCAGAAGCGACTTACTCCGGCATCAGGTAGCTCCGCCCCCCCCTTTTTAAACTTTTTAAAAACTTTTTAAACTTTTTTTTTACTTTTTCACACTTTTTTTTTTAACTTTACATGATCACTGTCATCCACCCAGACACATGTTTTTACGTCCTCAGGGATAAGGGCCCACTTGGGCAGGACGTAAAAACACTATGGGCTGGTCACTAAGGGGTTAAGAATTAAATTATGCAAACCGAATAATACGAAATGTAACGATTGGCCAATTTTGCATTTTGCAATTTTGTTTTATTATATACTTTATTATTGTGATTTGCATTTTATGTACTTTGTCAAATCAATAATTTAGAAAATCAATTAAATATTTGTTGATGAAAATGGACAAATGTTTCCGCTTACCTGTACAGAGCTGACGGAAAATGCGTTTTTCCCATGGAATCGGCTCTTTAACCCCTTAACGACGGCCCCATCGGGATTCTACGTCCTGGCCGGCTGGGCTTTATTCCTAGAGGACGTAGTTTTATGCATCCTCTAGGAATGACAGCCCTGCAGGCTCAGGACGTGATAGCTCCATGCTGCCGGTTACCGGAGGTAGCCGACAGCATGGAGCTGTCATCCCGGGCCGCGGGACCCCACCCCCGGTCACGCGATCGCGTTAAACTCAATGGAAAGTTAAAAACAATTAAAGTTTCAGCTCCCCTTACGGATCCGAGCGTCCACCAAAAGAGATCTCTCAAAACGACCGACGGACGCACCTTCAGAGGCAAACTAGTGCTTGCTTCTAGTGTCATCGTCTGCTTAACCATCCTGCGTAGGGAGGTGACGAGTCCTGCAGGCTCTGCAAGCCTAGGATGCGTGAGCACGGTGCAAGAGGAAGGACTGAGGAGGATGTGAGGGGGAGGGGGGAGGGCGCGGTTGAGAAAGCGTTGGGTGGGGCTATGCAAAGGTCTTCCAGCTCCCTCAGAGCATTGTGGGTGCGCCCGGAGTGCTGCCTGAGCGTGTTGCATCTGATACGTCCCCTATTTGGGGATCATTTATTAAAGGGAGCATAGGTGCAGCACGTTTCTGTAAAACCAATAGAGGGCGCTGCAATGTTACTGTAGAAACCAATGGACAGCATGGGAGGTAGCTATACATAGATTTTAAAGACGACGACTGCCAAGGCTAAAGCCCGTGTATATTCCATAGACTATAGCTATCTCCAGGATAGCTGCATGCGCAGTCGTGTGCGGGGTGCGCAGTCGCGCCATTGTCTCGCACGGCTGCTTTCATTCCGTGCTTCCTGACAAGGCAATGTACGCATACGTCACTAGTGAAGGAAGCGGAAGGTAGCGCAATGTACACTTTTTGACCGGATGGAGGAAAATCGGGTTGCTGGAGGTCACGTGACCGAAGTGACAAGCGGCTCCAGGAGAAGATTTGGGATAAGAAGAAGAGGTAAGCAGGCTCCCTGGGGAGCAATAGGTAAGTATACAGTATATTTTTTTGTTTTTAATGACAGAACCCCTTTAAGGCTCTATTATGACACTTTTCGAACCGTGGTATGGTTACATGCGGGGAGTGTGAAGACGGTATGGTTACATAAGGGGGGTGTGGTGACAATACGGTTACACTAGGAAAGTGGGCTTACATGAGGGGAGCGTGGAGGCGGTGCGGCTACTGAAGGGGAGTGTGATGGAACCCCTAACAATAATCTGTGCCGTGTCATTTCCATAAATGTCATAGAAGGTAATGAAAATGAACAGTTTAGCATACAGTAATTGCACTTTCACATGGGCCAAAATTCTCACTTACCCAAAGGAAGCAGCTGGTGACAAAACATGAAACGTGGGCAAGGAGGCTCTGGTGTCCTGTTGTACCACTTCTAGCTTGGATACAAGAGGTTATACAGATGGGAATGGAGGCTCTAGTACCCTGTTGTACGCCTTGTAGCTTGGATAAAAGATAAGATAAGGACAGGCAAGGGGACTCTAGTACTGCGTTGTACCACTTCTAGCTTCTAGTATAGAAGATGGGGAACAGGCGGCTATGGAGGCTCTATTCTAGAGAATCAATACAGTAAGCAGTGGAGTAGGTCAGTAAATTAATGGCTGAAACAACAGTTGAATTGTGTTACCACGTTACTACTGACAGTCCTCACCTCTTTAGTAACCGGTGGCATGGCTGAAGCCTCATCACAGTATTTCAGTGCCAGAGCTTTCTGTCCTCGGTCTTTGTAGCACTGGGATGAAAGATAAAAAACACCAAAAAAAGCAAAAACCAGTAAAGCAATAGAATCTTACAGTAACTTTGGGGCATTACAGCAGCACACAATGTCCCTGCAGGTTGGATTACAGATGAGTGCTGCTGTATGGTGCCTTCATACCTCTAGGGCAGGATACCTACCTGATATGTATTGTCATGGGGCGCACCAAGATCTTGTCTCAGGCTTTGCTTGCAGTCCTACCATATCGCACTAAATGCAGAAGTGCAGTCAATGCAGCTTTTTACCTAAAATAGTAAAAATTGGTCAAAGCCTCATGCAGTGTATTACCTGACCCTGGAATAACATCAATGGCAATTATAAGAATAATGCTGATAATAATACAAATTCTGTATGTCTGTTTTCAGCCTTACAAAACCATAACTATAGAAGTTTAAATTTATACGTAAAGCTAGATATTTTTAGAAATATCTATATTGATATATAACTATCTATTTTTATAGCTAGATATATATCTATGCAGTAAGATGCATTAGATCGATGGTGACACGCGCACCCGAAACAAGGACCACAGGTTGTAAGCAGCCATTTTTCCGTCAGTCTCCACTGGAGTCTCTCCCAGGCCCAAACTGAACCTACCTACCTGAATTGTAAGTACCTACCTTCTTGTTCTCTATGAAAGAACTGAGCGTACCTTTTAAAAAAATGGCGGCAGCAGCAGCAACCAATCACATTTTGTATAGTTTATGTATAGCTACCTGCCATGCTGTCCATTGGTTTCTACAGTAACATTGCAGCGCCCTCTGTTGGTTTTACAGAAACGTGCTGCACCACCTATTGGATTTACCCAAACTTACAGCACCATAGAGATTAGCGGGTCACCTCCCAGTTCTCCATCTTTTTGCCCTATTTTTCTCTAGGGTGGTTTCAAACCGGCGGGTAAAATCGCGCCATTTTTAACCGATGCGTTGGTTATTGAAAAAAAAGCAGATTTCGCAGCCAATGATTCCCAACGGTTCCCTTCCCTTCAGCAAGGTTTTCACTGATGTGATGTTGAGAGAGAAAATCACAGCCTGCTGTGTCCTTCTGCGCAGTGCGTTTTTTAAAATCTCCCATGTAATCCTATGGAGGCTGCGTTTTATCGCATCACAAGGCGAAAAATATGCGCTGCATGTTAACATTGGAAAGTCCTACCGACTTGCGCGTTAAACAAAAACATGCGGTTTTTAATGTGCGCGGCAGCGATGCGATTTAATCCTCTAAAAAAAAAGCATCGCTGGTGATTGTCACGGCCGTATATTGGGACAAAACTAAGCCTAAGATTTCTGTGGTTTCGTTTTCACCAGCAGTATTCTCTCCCGTTAATACTTGACCGAGAAAATATAGGACCTCCCCTATGAATACTATGTGCGTAAAAGATCAGGCGGCCGCCATATTCCCACCATTTATTTTGTTTTTTACAGTTGCTCCTACAGCGGTGTGTGTTTGTGTTTGTATATGTATGTGTGTATGTATGTGTATATATTTTACACACATACACACATCGCAATGCATTGTTCTTACAAGGCGCACTGCACTGGCAGACACACTCACATATTTGCCATGCGAGATATTGGTTTGAGTTTCTCGGGCTGATATAGTGCTCACTTGTGTAAAATCAGCCACAGAGAATGAATTTAACATCACCAAAGACATAAAGCTATACATTGCCCTCTATTGTCAGCATGCTGTTATCCTGACCCCCAAGTGTCAATGCATAATGCATCCCAAGTGGCAGCTTGCCCACCCATATCACGTCTTGTAGCCAAGCTAGAGGCGATACAACAGGGTCTGTTTCACATTTTGTATCCAAGCTAGAGGTAGTACAACTTTAACTTTTTTCCTTCTGCTTTGCTCAGATTCATTCAAATACTGTGGGTCAAAATACGCAGCACAGCCCTAGAGGAATTCGTTAAGGGGTCTAGTTTTTTTAAACAGGGTCATTTGTGGGGGTTCTCCAACAGCACCTAGCGGACATGGCGCGGCCCCAACTGCACCGCTCTGCGCCATCTGCGTGCAGCGCGGGGACTTCTTACAGATGCGACACTATTGTACCCTTTACATTCCACGGTCAGCATAGATTGCTGTCAGTCCCAACCAGCTCCCACTGTGAACCCTTTACATTCCACGGTCAGCATAGATTGCTGTCAGCCCAAGCCAGCTCCCACTGTGCTCCCTTTATATGCCGCGGTCAGCATAGATTGCTGTCAGCCCCAGCCAGCTCCCTCTGTAAACCTTTTACATGCCACGGTCAGCATAGATTGCTGTCAGCCCCAGCCAGCTCCCTCTGTGAACCCTTTACATGTCACGGTCAGCATAGATTGCTGTCAGCCCCAGCTAGCTCCCTCTGTAAACCCTTTACATGCCGTGGTCAGCATTTATTGCTTTCAATCCCAGCCAGCTCCCACTGTGCTCCCTTCACATGCCGCGGTCAGCATAGATGGCTGTCAGTCCCAGCCAGCTCCCTCTGTAAACCTTTTACATGCCCAGTCAGCATAGATTGCTGTCAGTCCCAGCCAGCTCCCTCTGCGAACCCTTTACATGCCACAGTCAGCATAGATTGCTGTCAGTCCCAGCCAGCTCCCTCTATAAACCCTTTACATGCCACGGTCAGCATAGATTGCTGTGAGCCCCAGCCAGCTCCCACTGTGCACTCCCCGCATGTAAACGCACCGTCAATACACTCCCCAGCATGTAACCACACCGTCACCACACTCCCCGCATGTAACCCCACCATCACCACACCGCCCTTATGTAACCGTACCGCCACCACACTCCCAGCATGTAACCCCACCGTCTCCACACTCCCTGCATGTAACCGTACCGTCACCACACTCCCTGCATGTAACCCCAGGTCGCCACATTTCCCTCATGAAAACCCACTAGTCATTTGAGGGGGTTCTTTATAGTTTTGGCCGCTCAATGGCTCTATAAGTGGGCAATGGGGCCTGAAATTTATTCAGTGGTACCCTGAAATCCAACGGGTATTCCTTTCATTGTAGGCCTAGCCATGGGTCCTGTAAGTCTATTAGGGCCACAATGGGTATGTTTCTGAACACGGGACAAACAGGGGTATCGATTTTGGGGTGAAAGCCTTCATTTATATGTGTGCTGTACAAAAAAAACTGTTTTTAAATTGACACAATAGCCCAAAAAATGAAAATCCTATTTTTTTCCTTTTGCTTTGCTTGAATTTATTCAAAAACTGTGGGGTCAAAATATGCAGTACATCCCTAGATAAATTCGTTAAGGGGTCTAGTTTTTAAAATGGGGTCATTTGTGGGGGTTCTATATGGTTTTGGGCGCTCAAGAACTCTACAAGTGGGCAATGGGGCCTAAAAGGACTTCAAGCAAAATCTATGTTCTGAAAGCCACCGATTACTCCTTTTATTTTGGGCCCCGTTGTGTATCCAGACATAAGATTAGGGCCACAATGGGTATGTCTCTGAACACGGGACAAACGGGTATCCATTTTTGGGTGCAAGTCTTCCTTCATATGTGTGCTGTACAAAAAAAGCTGTTTTTAAAATGACAGAATTGCCGAAAAAACGAAAATCACAATTTTTTCCTTTTGCTTGGTTTGAATTCATTCAAAAACTGTGGGGTCAAAATATGCAGTACACCCCTAGATAAATTCCTTAAGGGGTCTAGTTTTCAAAATGGGGTCATTTGTGGGGGGTTTCTATTGTTTTGGGCGCTCAAGAACTCTACATGTGTGCTATGGGGCCTAAAAGGACTTCAAGCAAAATTTCTGTTTTGAAAGACACTGACTACTCCTTTCATTTTGGGCCCCGTTGTGGACTCAGATATAACAATAGGGCCACAATGGGTATATTTCTGAACACGGGAGAAATAGGGGTATCCATTTTGGGGTGTAAATCCTGATTTTCATGTAAACTATAGGAAAAAAATATGTCTTTAAAATAACAGATTTGCAAAAATATGAAATTTTACTTTTTCTCCTCTAAATTGAATTAATTCCTGAAAAAAAACTGTGGGGTCAAAATACTCATGACACCCCTCAGT
Organism: Eleutherodactylus coqui; assembly: GCF_035609145.1. Lineage (NCBI taxonomy): Eukaryota > Metazoa > Chordata > Amphibia > Anura > Eleutherodactylidae > Eleutherodactylus > Eleutherodactylus coqui. The sequence goes on along the minus strand of NW_027102283.1, from coordinate 156,018 downwards.
GAATACATTAAGGGGTGTAGTTTTTAAAATGAGGTCATTTGGGGGGGTATCTATTATTCTGACACTCATGAGCCTTTCCAATCTCGGCTTGGTATAGAAAAACAAAGTGTTCCTCAAAATGCTAAAAAGTAATGTTAAATTTGTACGTCTCCTAAATAGTTAAAAAAAACCGAAAGTTTTTCCAATGTGCGCCCAAAATAAAGTAAACGGGTGGAAATATAAATCTTAGCAAAAATTTCTATATTATGTTTGCACATATTTAAGATATTGCAGTTGGAAATGTGAAAAAATGACGATTTTTTTCAAAATTTTCCCAATTGTGGCGCTTTTAATAAATAAACACAATTTCTATCGGTCTATTTTTTCCGCCTAAATGAAGCACAACATGTGGCGAAAAAACAATGTCAGAATCGCTTGGATATGCAAAACCTTTCTGGTGTTTTTCCATGTTAAAGTGACACATGTCAGATTTGGAAAATTTGGCCTGGTCATTAAGGCGCAAACAGGCTTGGCCACTAAGGGGTTAAATATGAGCCATACAGAAGTTATTCACTTACCTGCTCCGTTGCTGGCGTCCCCGTCTCCATGGCTCCGTCTAATTTCGCTGGCTTCTTGCTTTTTTAGACGCGCTTGCGCTGTGCGGTCTTCTGCCTGGTGAATGGGGCCGCTCGTGCCGGAGAGCTGCTCACCGCGTCGTCATCGTAGCTCCGCCCCGTCACGTGTGCCGATTCCAGCCAATCAGGAGGCTGGAATCGGCAATGGAACGCAAGGAAGGAGAAGAAAATCCACGGTGCACCATGGGAGAAGACCCGCGGTCCACCGTGGGAGAAGACCAGCGGCGCCATCTTTAAAAGAAGAATAGAAGAAGCTGCAGAACGCTGATGCAGGTAAGTGCAATGTGCTTTTTAAAAACTAACCTATGCTTTCTTTTTAACAGACTTTAAATGCACACAAAAGTAGAGCATGCAGCGGTTTTTTCGCATTTGGGCAAAAAAAGGAAACGAAAACCAATCCGTTGAAATCAATGGGTTTTATTCTCTGCATATTGTGCTCAGAAAGTTTGCGCATGCTAACACACGCGTGTAAATGTCCATGTGAAGGAACTCTTAAGCCTGGCTTCACATCGGTGTGTTTGTGTGCGCATTTATGCAGCGAATAGAGCCCTAATGAACGGGTTCGTTCACAAGTGCGCATCTTTACATTTCATGCAAAAAAAAATATGCAGCATACTCTATTTTGCGGCACTTTTGCACACCAAAAGTCCCCATAGAAGTCAATGGGGATGCACAAATATACATGTGATATGCCAGGAGGTGCGTGATACGCTGCGTAATTGCGCAGGAAAGGAACACATCCAGAACTCGTTAGACTAATTCCATACATATTTTTAGGTGACTTGGACATTTTCGTTCCTAAGATCTGAGTTCGACCAACAGACGGGCCTAATGTCACACGATGTCAATAGTAAGTAGCTTGTGTTCTCCCGCGGGGTTTTGAACGATAATTGTCCCATGTAAAAACATGCAGAAACTGAACGACTGGATCAGAATCGTCCAGTTGTTCACTTTTAAGCAGCTTAAAATCCAAACACATTTCTCGGTGTAAGCAGCAGCCGTCCAGTACTGAACGTCTGCTGCTTACAGTGAATGGAGGTGAGCAGAACTCTCCTCCAGCTGCCCCGCCTCCCTGCTGGCTGCGCTGTCAGCGATCCAGCAATGCTCGCTCCTGTGCAGAGCGAGCACCACAGGGATGAATGTCGGGCATTGTTTGCCTGACACTCGTTTTGTGTAAAAGGACCCTTGGACCTCCCTCACACAGGTGTTTTTGTACAGTTTTTAGTGCTGCGCTAAACGCTGTACAACGCACCCATACATTTCAATGGGGCTGCTCACACAAGGCTAAAAATGCTGTGTCTTCAACGCTGCGCTTTAACAGCGTTGCATGTTCTATTTTGGGACGTTTTCAGCCCTGTGTCACCCATTGAAATGAATGGACAGCGGCCCGGGCTTCCCCTGCACTGACAAATGATCTATTGCTGTAAGCGAGGTTTGAGAACTCTCCTCCAGCAATAGATTGCTGTGATTGGACAGCATGGAGCTGTCATCCCGGGCCGCGGGACCCCACCCCCGATCACGCGATCGCGTTAAACTCAATGGAAAGTTAAAAGCAATTAAAGTTTCAGCTCCCCTTACGGATCGGATCCGTAAGGGGAGCTGAGAGTACTCACCTCCGGTCCTCCGCAGCGTCCGGATCCTTCTGTCTTCTCCCCGGCACTGCCGCCGGCGTCTGCGCGTGCGCGCCAGACGCATTACGTCACGCGCATGCACAGAGAGCCGGGAGGCCCGGGAAATTTAAAAATTCCCTGCTCTCGACTAGAATGAGTAGCCGAGAGCAGGGAGCTGTCACCGGGAGCCGCTGTATGCGGTTCCCGCTCACATGATCCACCATTTTGCTTTTGTTGGTATCGGGTTGCATGTATTGATCGTGTCCTGTATGTGATAGTATAATATAGATATTTTCCCCGCTGTGGTGGTGGCGTTACCTATTATGTCCGCCACTATGTTCGTTGTCACTGTTATTTCCGCCAAATTCTTTTACATCTGTGACTGAAGGCTTAGAAGGGTATTTCAATCTCAGCAAATAAAAGTAATACCTTGTATAATCAAAAATTAAAATTTTCCAATATAATTTATAAGCGGCTATATGCATATGCATAAATATATATATATATCCTAGAATATCCTAGCATCCCCGAAGGAAACAGACAGGCCTGGACAAGCTGATTTCTCCTGCGGAAACAAAGGCAAACCCCCATAGATTAAGGGCTCACTCAGACGGGAGTATGTGTCCCACGTATTTTTCATATGCACATTTACTACGCCTGTTAAATCCCCAAAAACTAGATAAGGTGCATATTCCGCACCAAAATAGGACACGGTGCAATTTTTTTTCCACAGACGTGAATAAAAAACGCTGGTGTGAGAAGCCCTAGACAAATCAGTGGGCTTTTAGCACTGCTTACTACGCATGTATTTTTCACATTGGGAGACATATGTCCATGTGAATTAGCCCTAAGGGTGTGTGTTCAGAGAAGAGTGCGCACAAGATACAAGCAGACCATGAGCATCTAGAATAGGGTTTTCCAACATTCCTTGGCCAAGTATTCCCTTCTCAAATAAATTACTTAAAAATTCAGCAAAGGTTATCATGGCACTATGTGTTGTACCTACCTTCATCACAATACCAGGACAGACTAAGTACTCCCTAGAGGCAATGACTGTACTCCTTGATAGAGAAATAAGGTGTACAGAGGTGGCAGTCACTCTCCTGCCACACTAGTATTATAAATGGCACATGGTGGGGAAAGCCCTGTTAGGGCCCTAGAAGCTTCAAGGTACATCTCTAGCCCATGAGATACATATATGACTGGCTCAGAGCCAACCATCCGATGGTTTAACCCCTTAACGACCAGCCCATAGTGTTTTTACGTCCGATTAAATTGATACAACTGCCAAAATAATGAAAATTGAAATTTTTCCTACTGCTTAGATTTATTCAAAAATTGTGCGGTAAAAATACGCAGTACACCACTAGATGAATTCGTTAAGGGGTCTAGTTTTCAAAATGGGGTCATTTGTAGGGGTTCTCTGTCGTTTTGGCCGCTCAAGGGCTCTACAAGTGTGCTATGGGGCCGAAATCCCCTTCATGCTAAATTTCAGTTCTGAAAGCCACCGACTACTCCTTACATTTTGGGCCCCTTTGTGCATCCAGACATAAGATTAGGGCCACAATGGGTATGTCTCTGAACACTGGACAAACAGGGGTATCTATTTTGGGGTGCAAATCTTAATTCATGTGTGTGCTGTACAAAAATGCTGTTTTTAAAATAACAAAATTGCCAAAAAACGAAAATCACAATTTTTTTCCTTTTGCTTTGCTTGAATTCATTTAAAAGCTGTGGGGTCAAAATGTGCAGTACACCCCTAGATAAATTTGTTCTGGGGTCTAGTTTTCAAAATGGGGTCACTTGTGGGCGTTCTCTATGTAATGTGCAGGGGGGGGGGGGGAGGATGGAAGAGCCAGGAGAAGGAACTGAGCTCCCGTCCCCCTCTCCGCCCCTCTGCACTATTTGCAATGGGAAGAGGCAGGGCGGGGCTAAGTTCCGAGAATTAGCCCCGCCCCTGTCCCACCTCTCCCCATTGCAAATAGTGCAGAGGGGCGGAGAGGAGGCAGAGAGGGGGGGCGGGAGCTCAGTTCCTGCTCCTGGCTCTTCCATCCCCCCCCCCTGCACACGAGGACAACGTATATCTGTGCATGGGGGAAGGGGGGAGAAAACCCCCCCCGCAGCTTTAGGCCTCTTTCATACAAGCGTTGCATTCACCCGCACCCGGCTTAGGTAGTTAACCATGTGCTGCCTGCTTGCTGGAGGAGAACCCCTCTGTCTGCTGGGAGTCCCCCAAACTATTGCAGATTTACATGCAATTCACCTAACAACCCTCCATCTGTAACCTCACTGACCAGCAGTGAATGCCCGCAGTTAACTCCTTCATGACTGACCTGGTTTAAGCACTAATGAGCAACCAGTTTTTCAGTCTTTATTTTTGTGCATTCCTGGGATCAGAACTATAAGGGGACTAAAGTACATTCGTGTGAAGGAGCCCTCGGCGCAATTTTATGCATATGAGAGCGAATTTGCTTACCCCCTTAGACTCTAATGGAATATCGGGAGCGCAAATGCACGTAAAAATCATTGCGGTTTCTGCGACCGCTTTTCTGCTAAATTTAGCACGCCGTGTGAAAGAGGCCCTAGGGCTTCGGCAGACGAGTGTACACGCCAAGACTATTGTCGCAGTGGAGCGTATTTGTGCATAAACAAGGTTTACAGTAATCGGGTTGCGCTTGAAATGCCAGTTCACACGCGCGTTCACCCCTTTCCGTGGCATACAGTGGCGATGGTCATCTTCTCCCTGCGACGGCCGCCGGGTCACAACCCTTTCCTGTCATTTTTGTATATAAAACGCAGAAAGATGAGGTGAGAAACACCCTTAGGGTCAGGGGCGTACCTAAAGGCTCAAGGGCCCGGGTGCAAAAGTTCAGCTCAGGGCCCCCCCTTACCTTTCTCACCGCCTACCCATACCTAAATCATGCTGCATACAGCTGCAAAATGAATTTCCATACATGAATTAGCCCTATTAACGCGTTTCCTGCACTAGATGAAAATCACACACACACACCGCTTTTTATTGCGGTATACTGCTTCCATTGATTTGAATGCGATTACTCAGACGTGAGCTCGGAAGCGGTGATTTTTAAGCGCTATCTGTCCTGTATTTGCGTTTTCTAACGCACCTCCCCACCCATCACAATTGTGGGGTGCATTAAAACCGCTTTACCATGCGTTCAAAAGTGCTGCTCAAAATTGAGGTAAAAAACCCACGATTTTAAGCTGTGTTTTCTGAACGCACGTCTTAGAGCAGCCTTAGGCCCCGTGCACACGGGCGGAAATTCCGCTGCCGGATTTCCTGCAGAATTTCCACCCATGGAAGCAGAAAAGAGAACGCAGCAGGTTCTATTTTACCGCGGATATCCGCAGCATAGAGCCTATTGTGCTCCGTGGTCGCGGATATACCCGCAGCCTATACGCAACTATATTGTAAAGAGAATTCTGAAGGCACCCATTGAAACAAATATGTTTGTGTGAAGCGGCCCTTACTGTACTTTTGTTAGCATGAATCAAGCACATTTGCAAGCGCAAAAGAAGACGCAACCATGCCGCCATTTATTGAAATGGGCAATTAGTGTAATTAGAATAATACATGTTCTTCCCCTGCAGAAATGCACGAGAAAATAAAGGGGACTGCTTTTTTTTTGGACAAAATGCGCATGCAAAATACACTTATGTGAAGGAACTCGCTGCAATCAGCGGGTTCTACTGACGTGTATTTAGCATGTATATTTTTCATGCGTAATATGCTACGCAAATACATCTGTGTGAATCTGGCCGAAGAGCCCACGGTGGTATGCGTAAAACGCTGCCTCTCTGCGGTGAGAACACAATCGTGGACATGAGCCCTAAGGCTGGAGCTCTATGGAGTCTTTCGCCATGACATGGGTCATGTGACCAAAGATCGCTGTGCAGCCCTGTGAACTTGCATTCTCAAATATATCAATGAGGTCGCGCAAGTTCCCACAACCTATAGAGTGCTAAAACCTCACCGAGGTTGGATTTTTGCAATATATTGGTCGCAGCTACTTGTGAGTTGTATCGCAACTACATTGTCTTCAGTAAGGCCAGCTGCACACGACCGCTTCACATTCCGAATGCGGGATACCACAGCGGAATCTGGCCGTTACCCCAGCCGGCGACCCTGCGTTCCTGCAGATTCTGTAATGCAGATGACCGCGTGTGAGAAGGAAGTAGCAGTAGTATGTATCTTTCAATGCATGTGATTTGCTGCAGATCCTCCGTGTGGACGACGACTGCGGATTGAACAATAGGAAACCGGTGGTGTGAAGCCGGCCCGAGAGTGTGAGGTCGCAGGGCTATACAGCGATCTTGGTCACGTAGCACTAGTCTCATTGCATGACTACGACTCCGCCGTTCATGGGAGCTCAGTGCTTGACATGACAACTCCCTGCTGTTGGCGCGACCACCAGTCACCCTTAAAAGTCAACAGAAAGTTAAAAAATGGTAAAATGTAATCTTCGCTCATATTCGTGAGGGGAGATGCAATTACATACCTAAGGCCCCCGGATTTACCCTTGGACCTCACCTCAGCTTCTGCGCACGCGCCCGTCGTCAACGTTGGCCGATGCAAGAGCCGCAGATTGCCTGAGTAATTTAAGATATCCCTGCTCCTGGCTACCAAACATAGCTGAGAGCCTGGAGATTTCATGGTGGGCCGCAGTACGTGGTCCCCAGTCACGTGATTGCCATTAGCCAATGGATAACGGCGATCATGTAAAAGTAAAAGAGTTACAGCTTCACCTCCTGTCACGAATTCAATCCGTAAGGGAAGGTGAAAATATTTCCCTAAGGCCTCCGGCGATGTCCCCCGACGGGATCCTTATCCTCGGTTGGATAACGGCGATCATGTAAAAGTTAAGAAAAAGTTGAAGTTTAATCTCCCCTCTTTGATCGGTGAGAGGAGATGAAACTTCTTACCGGAGGCCTCCGTATTTGAACCTCGATGTGATCCTCCTCCGTGGACCTTCTCCGGCTTCTGCGCATGAACCTGCCTTAAAATGCCAGACACATGCGCAGCAGCTAGGGAGCCCGGTAAATTTTAAATCTCTGTGCTCCCGGCTAACAAAGGTCACCAAGAGCCTGGAGCAGTGATCGGTGGTCTCGTTGAGCTGTCCCTGGTCACGTGATAAAAAGGTAGCGATCTACCGAAGGCCGGTCTCACACGACTGGATATGTTATACAGCCAGCCGCGGCGAAGTAGAGATCGGTGGCCGGGACCCGGACGGCACATGCTTTTTTTTTTCCCAGCATCCTTGGCTGCTTTTTCAGCTGTGTGAGGGAAGCCTTAGACTGGTGTATAAAATGCTGGTTTAAGTAAATATCCTACAAAATGTTTAAAATTTGGAGACACGCTTTATTGTATACATATTTTTGATCAATTCAAAAAATGAAATACAATCCTATATAGATTTGGTTACATACTGTGCCATGTAATCCCGAACATTGTTTGCATATAAAAAATAATCCTCCTCCTCCTCCTCGGAGGGAACATAAACAGGCAGAAACTAAAAGGGAAAGATAAGGTCCAGTTAAAGGGAACATATCAGCACCCACATTATGGGGCTCAAAGCTGAGGGAGGAACTTGTAGAGGGGGGGGGGGGGTGGTTTTTATACTCTCCAGGTCCCTCATTCCAGCGCTGTAACCCTGAGAAATCGGAGAAGCAGACAGCACGACTCTGCAGACGGCTCTGTAAGCATGCGCTCTCGTATAGAGTTTAATGAGAGAGCACATGCGCATTATCTTCTAAAAAGGGTCACGCTGCGCGTGTTTTGATTTCTCGGAGACACAGTGCTGGAAAAGAGGAACCTGGTGAGTATAAAGAGCAGCTCCCTGTTACCCCCAATTCCTTACCTTTCAGCCCCATAGCATAGTTTACTTTAATAAACAGGAATGATTCTACTACAGATCTCCGCTAAAACGTTTTGGGAACATTATATTTCATATAGTATTCCTTACCCCTACTTCTACATTGGTACAGACTTGACACACGGTCATGAGTAAAAGTTTTGCCCCGAGAATTGTAAGTAGAAGAAAAGATGAATAAATAAATAAGTAAATAAATATAATAAGGGATCTTCCCATAGGATTATCATGTCCGTATGGGATACCTACTCCACTTAGCCAGAGGGGAGAGATGCCATCAAGCAATAGCTCTCGCTCAGGTAGACATTGGCCTTCTATGTAATACATGGCATTCATGTACTGGTCAGTAACACTAATACAGCTCTGTACTCCCAGAATACTGTAAACGTACAGGCCTATTGAACATTGAAGCTTCTAAGACTATGGCCAAAGACAAAAACTTGCTTGGTAGATCTCAGGGTAGGGCTTATATTTCAAGCCCCATTGAAAAATAATGGTAGAGCTTATTTTGTAGGTAGTTCTTATTTTTGGGGAAACAGGGTAGTTACTCCCATTCTCCACACCCTTTTTAGAGGACAGGATGTGTTAATGTAGAATATCCTAGCATCCCCGAAGGAAACAGACAGACCTGGACAAGCTGATTTCTCCTGCGGAAACAAAGGCAAACCCCCATAGATTAAGGGCTCACTCAGACGGGAGTATGTGTCCCACGTATTTTTCATATGCACATTTACTACGCCTGTTAAATCCCCAAAAACTAGATAAGGTGCATATTCCGCACCAAAATAGGACACGGTGCAATTTTTTTTCCACAGACGTGAATAAAAAACGCTGGTGTGAGAAGCCCTAGACAAATCAGTGGGCTTTTAGCACTGCTTACTACGCATGTATTTTTCACATTGGGAGACATATGTCCATGTGAATTAGCCCTAAGGGTGTGTGTTCAGAGAAGAGTGCGCACAAGATACAAGCAGACCATGAGCATCTAGAATAGGGTTTTCCAACATTCCTTGGCCAAGTATTCCCTTCTCAAATAAATTACTTAAAAATTCAGCAAAGGTTATCATGGCACTATGTGTTGTACCTACCTTCATCACAATACCAGGACAGACTAAGTACTCCCTAGAGGCAATGACTGTACTCCTTGATAGAGAAATAAGGTGTACAGAGGTGGCAGTCACTCTCCTGCCACACTAGTATTATAAATGGCACATGGTGGGGAAAGCCCTGTTAGGGCCCTAGAAGCTTCAAGGTACATCTCTAGCCCATGAGATACATATATGACTGGCTCAGAGCCAACCATCCGATGGTTTAACCCCTTAACGACCAGCCCATAGTGTTTTTACGTCCGATTAAATTGATACAACTGCCAAAATAATGAAAATTGAAATTTTTCCTACTGCTTAGATTTATTCAAAAATTGTGCGGTAAAAATACGCAGTACACCACTAGATGAATTCGTTAAGGGGTCTAGTTTTCAAAATGGGGTCATTTGTAGGGGTTCTCTGTCGTTTTGGCCGCTCAAGGGCTCTACAAGTGTGCTATGGGGCCGAAATCCCCTTCATGCTAAATTTCAGTTCTGAAAGCCACCGACTACTCCTTACATTTTGGGCCCCTTTGTGCATCCAGACATAAGATTAGGGCCACAATGGGTATGTCTCTGAACACTGGACAAACAGGGGTATCTATTTTGGGGTGCAAATCTTAATTCATGTGTGTGCTGTACAAAAATGCTGTTTTTAAAATGACAAAATTGCCAAAAAACGAAAATCACAATTTTTTTCCTTTTGCTTTGCTTGAATTCATTTAAAAGCTGTGGGGTCAAAATGTGCAGTACACCCCTAGATAAATTTGTTCTGGGGTCTAGTTTTCAAAATGGGGTCACTTGTGGGCGTTCTCTATGTAATGTGCAGGGGGGGGGGGGAGGATGGAAGAGCCAGGAGAAGGAACTGAGCTCCCGTCCCCCTCTCCGCCCCTCTGCACTATTTGCAATGGGAAGAGGCAGGGCGGGGCTAAGTTCCGAGAATTAGCCCCGCCCCTGCCCCACCTCTCCCCATTGCAAATAGTGCAGAGGGGCGGAGAGGAGGCAGAGAGGGGGGGGCCTGAGCTCAGTTCCTGCTCCTGGCTCTTCCATCCCCCCCCCCCCTGCACACGAGGACAACGTATATCTGTGCATGGGGGAAGGGGGGAGAAAACCCCCCCCGCAGCTTTAGGCCTCTTTCATACAAGCGTTGCATTCACCCGCACCCGGCTTAGGTAGTTAACCATGTGCTGCCTGCTTGCTGGAGGAGAACCCCTCTGTCTGCTGGGAGTCCCCCAAACTATTGCAGATTTACATGCAATTCACCTAACAACCCTCCATCTGTAACCTCACTGACCAGCAGTGAATGCCCGCAGTTAACTCCTTCATGACTGACCTGGTTTAAGCACTAATGAGCAACCAGTTTTTCAGTCTTTATTTTTGTGCATTCCTGGGATCAGAACTATAAGGGGACTAAAGTACATTCGTGTGAAGGAGCCCTCGGCGCAATTTTATGCATATGAGAGCGAATTTGCTTACCGCCTTAGACTCTAATGGAATATCGGGAGCGCAAATGCACGTAAAAATCATTGCGGTTTCTGCGACCGCTTTTCTGCTAAATTTAGCACGCCGTGTGAAAGAGGCCCTAGGGCTTCGGCAGACGAGTGTACACGCCAAGACTATTGTCGCAGTGGAGCGTATTTGTGCATAAACAAGGTTTACAGTAATCGGGTTGCGCTTGAAATGCCAGTTCACACGCGCGTTCACCCCTTTCCGTGGCATACAGTGGCGATGGTCATCTTCTCCCTGCGACGGCCGCCGGGTCACAACCCTTTCCTGTCATTTTTGTATATAAAACGCAGAAAGATGAGGTGAGAAACACCCTTAGGGTCAGGGGCGTACCTAAAGGCTCAAGGGCCCGGGTGCAAAAGTTCAGCTCAGGGCCCCCCCTTACCTTTCTCACCGCGTACCCATACCTAAATCATGCTGCATACAGCTGCAAAACGAATTTCCATACATGAATTAGCCCTATTACCGCGTTTCCTGCACTAGATGAAAATCACACACACACACCGCTTTTTATTGCGGTATACTGCTTCCATTGATTTGAATGCGATTACTCAGACGTGAGCTCGGAAGCGGTGATTTTTAAGCGCTATCTGTCCTGTATTTGCGTTTTCTAACGCACCTCCCCACCCATCACAATTGTGGGGTGCATTAAAACCGCTTTACCATGCGTTCAAAAGTGCTGCTCAAAATTGAGGTAAAAAACCCACGATTTTAAGCTGTGTTTTCTGAATGCACGTCTTAGAGCAGCCCTAGGCCCCGTGCACACGGGCGGAAATTCCGCTGCCGGATTTCCCGCAGAATTTCCACCCATGGAAGCTGCTATAGGATTGCGTTAGAAAACGCAATCCTAGGCAGACGGCCTCGGTTTGTCCGCGCGAAATCACACGTGGAAAACAAACCGCGGCATGCTCTATTTCTGTGTGGGGATCGCAGAGCCCCACACAGAAACGTCACTCGCCGGCCGCTGGCACCGGTCTGCGCATTTAGGACGGCAACTCCCACAGCCTAGAAGTTTGTATGATCTAGAGCACAGGTGTCAAACAATGCCCACGGGCCGAATCCGGCCCGCCGCCTATGCAGTAAGTTCCCTCACTCCTCCGTGCTGCTGTCAGTAGGCAGTCTGCTCTCGGCTTGTTCTGTCTAATGCAGACAGTAATAGAGGAGTGCCGATAGCAGACTGACAACGGCCGCGGAGGAGGGAAGGGGAGTGCAGAGAACATGATCTCTGCAGCAAGGAGAGCATCGCTGAGGAGGAGCAGCTGCAGGGTGAGAGCCTTGTGTGTGTGTGTGTATATATGTGTGTGTGGTTTCTGCGAGTGGATTACGCAATTCCGACCCGCTAATTGGGGGGAATTGTGTAATCCAATGCATACGATTGATCCGTGGATTACCGTTGATCAAGCGCATGCAGAACCCGTAATTCCTCTCCGGTCATGTGTGACCGGCCTAATGTTAGTTTGCTACTTTATCATGTGACCGGGGACCGCTCAACGAGGCCCCCGGTCACTGCTCCAAGCACGCAGCAACCATTGGTCGCTGGGAGCAAGGAGATTTAAAATTTCCTGGGCTCCCCAGCTCCTGCGAATGTGTCTGGCATTTTGCCGGCGGGCGCATACCCAGGAGCTGGCAGGATCCATGGAGGATAATCGCATCTGGATTCAAATGCGGAAGCCTCCGAGAAGATGTTTCATCTCCTCTCACCGATCGCTTCGGTGAGGGGAGATGAAACTGCCACTTTTTAAAGAACTTTTACGTGATCGCCATTATGCATTGGATAACGGCGATCACGTGACCAGTAACCGTATACCGCGGCTCCCCATGACATCTCCAGGCTCTTGGCGACCTTTGGTAGCCAGCAGCAGGGAGATGTTACATTTATTGGGCAATCTTTCACTTTTGCGCATGCGTCCGCCATCATGCTGACGGGCGCATGCGCAGAAGCTGGGGTAAGGTCCACGGATCAACATCCCACCAGGGAACAAATCCGGGACCTTGGGTACGTAATTTCATCCCCCTTACGGATACGATCCGTAAGGGGAGATGAAACTTTAACTTTTTAAACTTTTAACTTTTTTTTTTTTAACTTTTTAACTTTATATGATCACCGTTATCCCAGTCATATCTCCCTGCACTCGGCTATCTGTGACAGCCGGGTGCAGGGAGATTTTGAATTTGCCGGGCTCGCCGGCTTCTGCGCATGCGCGCCACATTATTTAGATCCCACATTTTCAGGAATTAATGCAATTTAGATTTTTTTTTTTTTAATGTGTTCGGGTAATGTGCTATTCTAAAATTTTTTCCCCCAAAATCATTTTCATGTGCACTGACACCCCAAAATGGATACCCCTGTTTGTATTGTTTTCAGAAATGTACCCATTGTGGCCCTAATGTTATGTTAGTATGCACAAATGGGACCCAAAATGTAATCAGTACTATGTGGCTTTCTGAACAGACTGTTATGATCGTGTGGGCAGATTTAGCAGACTGCCAACACCATCGTGACCAAAGGACTAGTAGTCTAGTAGTATACATGCACACAGGAAATTCACATGGAATCCATGCCACTGACCCTGTGCTAAAAGGGGGGGGGGGGGTCGACAGTGGCCCAACCTAAGCGTAGACATCGCCCAAATAAGAGGGTGGCCCAGCGGTCTTCGGAACTGGGCCATAGCTGATCCTAGGAGCCACAGAACAGGACACACGCATGGCATATAACAGACGGAACAGAATACACAGAGATAGAAAACACTGCATACAGAAGCCAAAAATGCAACCACTACTAACAGATAGGCTGATTATAAAGAACAGGTATTACTTGACATTTTAGACAAAACGTGAAGCTAGCGGGCGAACTTCTAAGCTCCTGGTTATACCGCTATTCCCTACACTAACCATGAGTCCAGGAGACCCGGACAACGATCACACAGGAGATCTCTAATAAATCTCTAAACCGCTATAAGCTACATGACTAGGTACAACGGAGTCGTCGCTGTGACCACTTACCCCCCCATTACCCCTTTTAACCTAGCTTATCTAAAATAAACACCGACAACTTCTTTTTGGATTAAATTTGGCCACAGCAGCCAATTTTATTATAACATACAACAATAAATCCTGAATAACACTTTTTTAACCCTGATCCTAACTACTATGGAGAGATCCTTGGAGTTCCCGACAAAATTATCTGTCGCCTCACCCAAAAAACAAGGAAGATAGGTGTAACTGTCTCCCGTCTCCTAAAAATCCTGACTCGGGAAACCCTATCTTCCAAACTACGCCTCCCGTCTCCAATCACCTGACTCAGGAGACTCGCCATTTACCTCGAGTCACCAACCTCCCGACCCCGAGGCTATCTAGCCATACCCCGGCTATTAACAACCACAACTTTAGCAGGTAACCCCCTGCCAAACAAGAGGCGACAGACCCACCTACAATTTAAAACTAACCAGAGGGGGGAGGAGGTAACTCTACTAACCCCTGCCTCCCCCCTTACCCCCTCTTATATTGACTCCAAGGACCCCTCCCTAACCGCCACAGCCAGCACGGCTTGAAACCTCAAGCCTGCGCCGCCCTCCACAACAACAAGGCGCGCTCCACTCCCTCCTGAACTGCCTCTAACCACAAGTCCAAACCTATCTCATTTAAATGCACCCCATCTTGTCTCCAATAATTCCCCCTGCCAGACTCTAGGTCTATGTGTCGCACCGCGACCCCCCCATTCCTTCCCACAAAGCGAGATACTTCCCTATTAAGCTTTATTCTCGCTTTGTCTAATCCTCTTGCAGTCCGCACAAACTTCCATACCTGCCTAGGCACGATCTCTGACCAGACCACCACCATCATCTTATGCGCCGCTAACAATCTCAGGATATCATACCTGATATCCCTCGATAGATCCCTGAAGGGCCTTTTCCCCAAATCATTCCCCCCTGCATGTATAACAACTATGTCCGGGGCCCTGTCTAAACCCACCATCCTCTCAAACTCCTCCAACACTTTGCACCACGACATCCCTCTAACTCCCATCCATCTCAGGACCGCCTCTGACCTAGGAAACCTCAACTGTCTCCCGTCCTGCCTCACACTAGCCCTCTCCGCCCCCCAATAAACATATGAGTGGCCCATAATCCACACAAGCGCCGATTGTGGACCTGAAACAAAAAGGAGAAAACAAAATTGACCAACACCCCTTGATTATCATTATACCCCCTACCCCCCTAACACTGTTACAGCAACTGGGGACGAACATACAATTTATATCTCCCAGATTGCCACCTACCGATTTTTCTAATCGACTCGCCCGACAAACCTTGCACCTGTGCCTCTGTAGCCGCCCCCACCCTAAACGAGTGTGTCCCAAATTGCGACTCATCTAAACCGAGCTCCCTCAGCGCCTTCCTAAAGATCGCTGTAAACTGGAAGCGTGACAAAAACTGGCCCCCCTCATGCTGCAATAAAGGGCCTAATCTCTTACCCGCTACCTCAGTATAGCTAACCCATGCCGACACGGGGCACATTATTGACCCGTGAACCCTACCCAATCTAATCAAATGTCCCCGCCCAGCCTGATCTGTTTTTGATCGGCGTATGACCAACTCTAAATGGTCATCAACTTTTCTAACATCCCGCCCCTGTAAACCTCCCCCAACTGATTTACTAGGGGACACCAACTCCCCAACCCTAAATATGCCAGTGAAAACGCTAACCTGAATAACGATCTTTCGAACAACGTATCGCAGAGGCCTTCCAGTACCCCCCCTAACTTTTCTAACAACTCAAACGAAACTGGTCTACGTAAGTCCACACTGCCTTTACCTTTTCTAAAACCCTTCAACGCTTGTCTCACTAGGAAATTCTTCGTTATATCCCCCACCCCCCTTAACTTACACCCAAATGCTACCCCTGCCATGAACCTGTTCGCTCGTGACACCGAAACATTATCCTGCTCTGCCTTACCCAACCAACTTAACAGCGCCCCCACTCTATCTTCCTCCGCCTCTCCTATCCCAAGCTGACCTACCCAGCCTTCCCACTCCTGCCACGCTGCTATATACGCAGCTCTAGTACCCTGAGCCAGTGACCTCTCGATTAGATGCCCCACTGCTCTCTTACCACACTCCAAAGATGAGACGGGCACGTCCTCCCTCGGTCCTCCGCCTGAGGGGCCAGGGTCCTGAATCGCTCCCACTGAAACCGAGAAAGAGCATCCGCGATTGAATTCTCAATCCCCGGCACGTGCACCGCCACTATCCAAATATTCATCTTCAATGTTTCCAATACCAGGTGGCGCAACAAATTCACCACCGGGGGTGATGAGGCGGTCAAAGCATTGATCACCTGCACCACCCCCATATTGTCGCAATGGAACCTCACCTTCTTGTTCTGAAGGCGATCGCCCCAAAGCGCCACGGCCACCACTATTGGAAACCGTTCCAACAATACCAGATTCTTCGTCAAACCTTCCTCCCGCCATCTGACCGGCCATTCCCCAACACACCATTGCCCCTGGCAAAATGCCCCAAATCCCGCACTCCCTGCCGCGTCTGTAAACAACTCGTAGTCCACATTCTCACTCACTTCCGAGATTATCATGGACCTCCCATTGTATTTGTTTAAAAAGGAAGCCCAGACTGCTAGGTCCCCTTTTAAACTCCTCCCCACTCTGATGTAGTGATGCGGTGCTCGAATTCCCGCCGTGGCCGACGCCATTCTTCGACAAAATATTCGCCCCATAGGCATTATTCTGCAAGCGAAATTCAACTTGCCCAATAATGACTGAAGCCCCTTCAGCGTGACTTTCTTGACTTTCCGTGTCTTTTCTACCTCGCATTTTAAATCCCGCAACTTATCTTCCGGCAATTGACATACCATCGCCTCCGTATCAATCCAGATGCCCAAAAACTGAAGAGAAGTTGCAGGGCCCTCTGTCTTGTCGGGAGCCAAAGGCACCCCGAACCGATCCGCCACCCACTGTAACGTTCCCAGCAGAGTCGCACACATCGGCGATTCCGCTGGGCCAATACACAAAAAATCGTCAAGGTAGTGAATTACTGACTGCTGCTTTGCAGTGTCTTTCACTACCCATTCCAAGAAAGTGCTGAAGGCTTCGAAGTATGCACATGAGATTGAACATCCCATGGGCAGACACCGATCGGCGAAATACTTACCTCCCCAAAAACAACCAAGTAAGCGAATACTATCTGGAGAAACCGGCAAAAGGCGGAACGCCGACTCAATGTCGGCTTTCGCTAACAGCGCCCCCCTCCCATACCTTCTTACCCATTTTAGTGCCGCATCAAAAGATGTATAAACCACCGAACAGAGCTCAGGGTCTATACCATCGTTCACTGATGCCCCTTTCGGATAAGAAAGATGGTGTATTAACCGAAACTTATTCGGTTCCCTCTTAGGTACTACTCCCAGGGGAGACACTACGAAGTTCCGGAGGGGAGGCTCCTGAAAGGGGCCTGCCATCCGCCCTAAGCTAATTTCTTTTGCCAGTTTCTCCGAAACCACTTCCGGATTCCTCATGGCCGAGAGTAGGTTTTTTGTTGATAACGGAATCTCATGTTTTGGGGGAGGGATGTGAAACCCCCCCCGAAAACCTTCTTCCAACAATTTCGCCTTTTCCCTGTCAGGATACCTATTTAGAAACCTGACCATCTCTTCCAGCCTCACCGGCGTCCTCCCTTTTTCCACCCCCTCCTGCGGCCTTTCCTTTTCCTTTCTTAAAGCATTTTGATGCTCCATGTGACCCGCCATTGCAGTGTGAGCAGACATGCTTAAATCTGCAGCCTGCTCCGAATTTGCATTGGCCCTCATTAAATTGCCAACACAAACCGACTCTATTACCCCCTGACTGACCCCCCTGGTTTCCCCCCTGTGAGGTTGAAGCCAGGCCTGATGGCCCGGCTCCCCCGTGAAAAGGCTGCCCAAATCGACTAGGTGCCATGACCCGAAGCCACAGACCAATATCTTTTTGGTCCCAACGGATTGACGGCCTCACCGCCTTACGTTGCCTAAACTGTTCGTCGTACCTTAACCAGGTTTGACCCCCGTAAACCCGATACGCCTCGCCTATCGAATCTAGATAACAGAAGAGGCCGGAACAGTTCTCCGGCGCCTTCTCCCCAATTACGCTGGCCAATATAGCGAACGCCTGCAACCAATTATTAAATGTTTGAGGAATTAAACGCCATCTGCGTTTTTCTTCCTCCTCCTTCTTGTATTCGGTCCTTTTGCCTTTGTCCAAATTAAATTTCTCCAAAGGCAAGAGGGAGAATATCTCTACAAATTCGTCCCGCCATATCTTCTCCCTCGTTTCCTTCTTAAGATGTGCTCCTAACGGGCCCTCGAAACACACGTATACCTCCCCTTTTGCCCTATCGTCCAACCGCACTGCTTCCCCGTCCCTTTCCGTTTGTACGGCAACCGTCACCCCTGACGCCGTTTCATCTGCCCCCCCGAGCTGACCCCTAGAGTACTTACCCTACTGGAAGGGGTTGCCATTGAAGTACTCCATGCAGCCACCGGCGATGGCCCCACGTCCGGCCCTCCCGTTCCCCCTGCCTGGACTCCCCCAGTCGCCCCAGCGGGGAAGCCCTCCCCGCCAGACGACACACTACCCGGCGTGTTAAACGCCGTTCCAGGCAAACCGACCGACCCCATTTCCTGCCTCCGCAGGAATTCCCACATACAACCCATAAGTGCCCTCAAATCGTTATCCCCCCCATGCGCACCAGCAAAACTGACCGCACCACTACCTATACCCCCCCCTACAGGCACAGATCTAGCAATAACATTTACAGTGTTTTGTGTGGTAGACTCACCGGGCTGCGCAGGTGCTGTGGGCCCACCAGCCGCCGCTCCGTCTTCCTGGCGTCTCATCCTGGGATCCGTCCATGTCCCGCCCGATCCGTCTGATTCCTCCGCCGACTGCCGCCTCTCCGCTGCGCGCGCAGCCGCCCCGCTGGAACTCAAAAAACCGGCATTAATAAAATCCTCCGGACCAGCCTGCTGCTGTCCCCTTCTTCCGCCGAACACCTGCTCCAGCTCCCCTCCCCTGGTCCCCCGGCTAACCCTCCCGCTGGGTCCACACTGCTCCCCTCCAGCAGCTCTGGACCCTCTGCTCTGTCCTGACACGGATCCTCTCGCCGAACTGGGACAAGGGCGCTCCTCTCTGCTACCCTCACCGCTGGAGCGCCCCCCCCCCTCTAACTGCTCCTGGAGCCGACTGTGCAGTCGCAGGTCCCGGCCCCCTCGCAGCCCGGGTACCTGCGCTGCACGCAGCACCACGCCGCCGATTAGGATTCCTCCCAGCCCTGGCCCCCCCCCCTGCCGCTGCGGGGGCTGGCCCGGCTGGAGGTTCCACAGATGGGCTCCCTGTGCGGCGCCGGCGCACAGGCGCGTGCTCGGGGCTAAGCCTCTCCGGCGCACGCGCCCGACGCGGCCTCCTCTCCCTCTCTGGAACTGCCGCCGCTCCCCCCTCTCCCTCACTTGCCAGTCTTTCGAGCCACCCGATTCCTCGCTCAGCTGCCGCTGCCCGGATCCTCTCCATCAGCGCTTCCATCTCTTCAGGCTCTTCTTGAACTGCAGTACCTCCGATCTCCACCGGGGGCAATCTTCCTGCTCAGGTCCTGTCACCAACGGTGTTTTGTGCTCCGGTCTTCTGAACAGCGATCTTCCTGCTCCGGTCTTCTCACTAACTGTCTTCTTGCTCCGATCTCCTCACCAGCGGTCTTCCTGCTCTGGTCTTCTCACCAGCGGTCTTCTTGCTCCGATCTTCTCACCAGCGGTCTTCCTGCTCCGGTCTTCAGGTAGGTCTTCTAATTTCTTCTGTCTTCACCCGATCGTCCTCTGCTTCAGGTCCTCCCGATCCTCCTCAGCTGCCACGCTTAAATTCTTATCCTGCTGTCTTTTTTTCTTCGGTCTTCACTCTTCTCCCCGTCCAGGTTCCAGGTCCTTCTTCTTCCTCTGCTGCTCCCGGAATGACTCCTCCCCCTTTTCTTCCCGCTCTTTCTATCCCATAAACCTTTGCTCCCCCTCATTACACCCCCTCCCTTTTAACCTCCACCTCACCTTATTTTCATTTAAAATATTAACCCTTTCCTCCCCGTTAACCCCGTCATGATCGCCTTCACCTACGGCCCTGCGGGCCCCGGTTCCGGCCTCCCTTACTGTCCCTGCTTTTCTTCACCACAACTTTAATAGATCCAGACATCTCATTTGGACAATTAGTATGTTTTTCCGAAGGTTTTTTAGCTGTGTGCTAATTTGGTACAGTATTGTGATGGCACCTGTACGTTTGCAAGAAAATAAATAAAAGCTATTAGTGTATCCAAAAATGCCAAATAAAAAATAAAAATTCAAAAATTTTATGTAATCTGTTATCCGGCCTATAAGATGAAATTTTAACACAGCAAATTATTGTCCAAATTCGACGTACGTGTACACACGCGTACGTACATACACACGCGTACGTACGTACATACATACACGTACGTACGCGTACATACATACACGCACGTACATACATAAACGC
This sequence comes from Eleutherodactylus coqui, assembly GCF_035609145.1. Classification (NCBI taxonomy): domain Eukaryota; kingdom Metazoa; phylum Chordata; class Amphibia; order Anura; family Eleutherodactylidae; genus Eleutherodactylus; species Eleutherodactylus coqui. Next base: position 135,775 of record NW_027102283.1, on the reverse strand, counting down.
ATGTACGTACATACATGTACATACGTACATACATACACGCACGTACATGCACGCACGTACATACATACATACACGCACGTACATACATACACGCACGTACGTACATACAAACACGCACGTACGTACATACATACATACATGCACGCACGTACGTACATACATACACGCACGTACTTACATACATACACGCACGTACGTACATACATTGTGCATTTCGATCGCACAAAAAAATACGCAGCATACTATATTTTCTCGCACATTCTCATAGGGAAAGAACGCATATTATACTAATTGTCTATTTCACTAGCTGAGATAATCGTTGCGTGTTATTTCTTTGTCTGTGCAAATATGCGTAAGCTCGTCGGAATCCAGCCTAAATGTAAAAATATATCTTTATAAGGCCATTTTCACACTGTTTTTCCTCTCACTACGGTTCCATGTGTTTTTGGCGCTGCACTCCCATGTGTATCCAACATGTCCAACATGTCGGGGCTTCCTCTATATCAGTGATGGCGAACCTTTTAGAGACTGGGTACCCAAACTGCAACACAAAACCCACTTATTTATCGCAAAGTGCCAACGTGTCAGGGGCGGGGCTGATCAGGACGTATGATTTTACCCCGTCGTTCTAAAAAGGACAGGGCCTCTTTAACCCTCTGCAATCCAATTTTGGATTCGGGGTTGCCTAGGGGCTTTTCTTTTTCTGCCTTATACTATGGCGCCTTCTGCTGGCTAAAGTTAGGGCTCCTTCCCACGGAGGGATTTCCGCTGCGTAATACGCTGCGTAAGTCCGCTGCATTGCCCGCAGCTATTAGGTTCTATTGAACCTAATAGCTCAATGCTCACGGTGCGGAATTCCATCGCGGAATTCCGCACTGTGAAATCACCCGACCTCACCCGCGGTATGCTTTATTTGCCGCGGGTGTACGCGTGGCCGGCCTCCATTCTAGTCAATGGAAGCCGTCCGTCACGCTATCTTCCGCTGTAGCACAGCGGAAGATAGAGTAAAAAACGCTTCCCCGCCCACCGCCAGCCGCGTCATATGACCCAGTAGATTTTGGTAGGCCGCTGTCTCCCCCTTGTGTGCTGCATTAAAAATGCACTCAGCTAAAAATAAAAAAAGGTCCAGTTCTGTGGCTTCTCGGAGGAGATAGGGGTTCCCCCACCTCCCGTCTCCAAGCTGCAGTGGAGACTGACTAACATGGCTGCCGGTATTTATACTTCTAAATTGATGACATCACAATGCAGTGACATCAGCCTGCCAGACACCTGGCTCATTTGCATACAGTGTGTTGCAATAATAAAGTAATACAGTAACAAATATAAGTAAGGTAAAGGTATTGGGGCACAATCATTTGGCATAGTTTTGGCGCAGAGATTAGCGGTAGCTTGTGTGCTTGTCAAGAATCTGGCACTAGTTTTTGCTTAATGTTAAATATTCTTTAGGACTCCTTCACACGGGCGCAGCAATCTACAGCCGCAGTGAGGCTGAAAAAAACAAAAAAAACGCGTAATCATGCTATACTTCCGCCATGTATCACGTGATGCATGGCTTCAATTGACTGCAATGGACGCCGGCTGCGCGTTTTCCCGTGGCAATTAGAACATGGCACGATTTCTTTCATGCTGTGTGAACATTTAAAGGCAGTAAGCTATTATTAGGTTCATGAAACGCGGCAGAAATCCATCCGTGGGCATTAGCCCTAAGTCAGTAGATCATGCCTTGACTCCTCTTTTAGGTCCATTGACTGACTTGCCAAAATATTATGTATGTACGTACGTGCGTGTATGTATGTACGTACGTGCGTGTATGTGTGTACGTGCGTGTATGTATGTACGTACGTGCGTGTATGTACGTGCGTGTATGTATGTACGTATGTACATGTGTTTATGTATGTACGTGCGTGTATGTATGTACGCGTACGTACGTGTATGTATGTATGTACGTACGCGTGTGTACGTACGCGTGTGTATGTACGTACGCGTGTGTACGTACGCGTGTGTATGTACGTACGCGTGTGTACACGTACGTCGAATTTGGACAATAGTATGCTGTGCATACTAACATAACATTAGGGCCACAATGGGTACATTTCTGAAAACAATACAAACAGGGGTATCCATTTTGGGGTGTCAGTGCACATGAAAATGATTTTGGGGGAAAAAATTTTAGAATAGCACATTACCCGAACACTTTTTTTTTTTTTTTAATCTAAATTGCATTAATTCCTGAAAATGTGGGATCTAAATAATGTGGCGCGCATGCGCAGAAGCCGGCGAGCCCGGCAAATTCAAAATCTCCCTGCACCCGGCTGTCACAGATAGCCGAGTGCAGGGAGATATGACTGGGATAACGGTGATCATATAAAGTTAAAAAGTAAAAAAAAAAAAAAGTTAAAAGTTTAAAAAGTTAAAGTTTCATCTCCCCTTACGGATCGTATCCGTAAGGGGGATGAAATTACGTACCCAAGGTCCCGGATTTGTTCCCTGGTGGGATGTTGATCCGTGGACCTTACCCCAGCTTCTGCGCAAAAGTGAAAGATTGCCCAATAAATGTAACATCTCCCTGCTGCTGGCTACCAAAGGTCGCCAAGAGCCTGGAGATGTCACGGGGAGCCGCGGTATACGGTTACTGGTCACGTGATCGCCGTTATCCAATGCATAATGGCGATCACGTAAAAGTTCTTTAAAAAGTGGCAGTTTCATCTCCCCTCACCGAAGCGATCGGTGAGAGGAGATGAAACATCTTCTCGGAGGCTTCCGCATTTGAATCCAGATGCGATTATCCTCCATGGATCCTGCCAGCTCCTGGGTATGCGCCCGCCGGCAAAATGCCGGACACATTCGCAGGAGCTGGGGAGCCCAGGAAATTTTAAATCTCCTTGCTCCCAGCGACCAATGGTTGCTGCGTGCTTGGAGCAGTGACCGGGGGCCTCGTTGAGCGGTCCCCGGTCACATGATAAAGTAGCGAACTAACATTAGGCCGGTCACACATGACCGGAGAGGAATTACGGGTTCTGCATGCTGCATGCTGCATGATGGCACCTGTACGTTTGCAAGAAAATAAATAAAAGCTATTAGTGTATCCAAAAATGCCAAATAAAAAATAAAAATTCAAAAATTTTATGTAATCTGTTATCCGGCCTATAAGATGAAATTTTAACACAGCAAATTATTGTCCAAATTCGACGTACGTGTACACACGCGTACGTACATACACACGCGTACGTACGTACATACATACACGCACGTACATACATAAACGCATGTACGTACATACATGTACATACGTACATACATAGATGCACGTACATACACGCACGTACATACACGCACGTACATACATACTCGCACGTACATACATACACGCACGTACGTACATACATACACGTACGTACATACATACATACATACATACATACATGCACGTACGTACGTACATACATACACGCACGTACGTACATACATTGTGCATTTCGATCGCACAAACAAAATACGCAGCATACTATATTTTCTCGCACATTCTCATAGGGAAAGAACGCATATTATACTAATTGTCTATTTCACTAGCTGAGATAATCGTTGCGTGTTATTTCTTTGTCTGTGCAAATATGCGTAAGCTCGTCGGAATCCAGCCTAAATGTAAAAATATATCTTTATAAGGCCATTTTCACACTGTTTTTCCTCTCACTACGGTTCCATGTGTTTTTGGCGCTGCACTCCCATGTGTATCCAACATGTCGGGGCTTCCTCTATATCAGTGATGGCGAACCTTTTAGAGACTGGGTACCCAAACTGCAACACAAAAGCCACTTATTTATCGCAAAGTGCCAACGTGTCAGGGGCGGGGCTGATCAGGACGTATGATTTTACCCCGTCGTTCTAAAAAGGACAGGGCCTCTTTAACCCTCTGCAATCCAATTTTGGATTCGGGGTTGCCTAGGGGCTTTTCTTTTTCTGCCTTATACTATGGCGCCTTCTGCTGGCTAAAGTTAGGGCTCCTTCCCACGGAGGGATTTCCGCTGCGTAATACGCTGTGTAAGTCCGCTGCATTGCCCGCAGCTATTAGGTTCTATTGAACCTAATAGCTCAATGCTCACGGTGCGGAATTCCATCGCGGAATTCCGCACTGTGAAATCACCCGACCTCACCCGCGGTATGCTTTATTTGCCGCGGGTGTACGCGTGGCCGGCCTCCATTCTAGTCAATGGAAGCCATCCGTCACGCTATCTTCCGCTGTAGCACAGCGGAAGATAGAGTAAAAACCGCTTCCTCGCCCACCGCCAGCCGCGTCATATGACCCAGTAGATTTTGGTAGGCCGCTGTCTCCCCCTTGTGTGCTGCATTAAAAATGCACTCAGCTAAAAATAAAAAAAGGTCCAGTTCTGTGGCTTCTCGGAGGAGATAGGGGTTCCCCCACCTCCCGTCTCCAAGCTGCAGTGGAGACTGACTAACATGGCTGCCGGTATTTATACTTCTAAATTGATGACATCACAATGCAGTGACATCAGCCTGCCAGACACCTGGCTCATTTGCATACAGTGTGTTGCAATAATAAAGTAATACAGTAACAAATATAAGTAAGGTAAAGGTATTGGGGCACAATCATTTGGCATAGTTTTGGCGCAGAGATTAGCGGTAGCTTGTGTGCTTGTCAAGAATCTGGCACTAGTTTTTGCTTAATGTTAAATATTCTTTAGGACTCCTTCACACGGGCGCAGCAATCTACAGCCGCAGTGAGGCTGAAAAAAACAAAAAAAACGCGTAATCATGCTATACTTCCGCCATGTATCACGTGATGCATGGCTTCAATTGACTGCAATGGACGCCGGCTGCGCGTTTTCCCGTGGCAATTAGAACATGGCACGATTTCTTTCATGCTGTGTGAACATTTAAAGGCAGTAAGCTATTATTAGGTTCATGAAACGCGGCAGAAATCCATCCGTGGGCATTAGCCCTAAGTCAGTAGATCATGCCTTGACTCCTCTTTTAGGTCCATTGACTGACTTGCCAAAATATATATTCACCTCAATTCACAGCGCATCTATGCTACAAAATCAGCGTGTATACCAGAACTATCCCCCAAACTATAAAGCTAACGTCACACGGACGAGTGCGATATCGGGCCGTGAATCACTCCCTCGCCAACATGCAATTTCCCCGCGGATGTGAGGCATTTTTATCTCAAAACCGCCTCGCATCACTTCGGGTAAGTAGCCGTGCCGGAGGATAGCTAGGAAAGCTGCAAAACGAATTTCCATACATGAATTAGCCCTATTAACGCGTTTCCTGCGCTAGATGAGAATCACACACACACACCGCTTTTTATTGCGGTATACTGTTTCTATTGATTTGAATGCGATTACTCAGACGTGAGCTCGGAAGCGGTGATTTTTAAGCGCTATCTGTCCTGTATTTGCGTTTTCTAACGCACCTCCCCACCCATCACAATTGTGGGGTGCATTAAAACCGCTTTACCATGCGTTCAAAAGTGCTGCTCAAAATTGAGGTAAAAAACCCACGATTTTAAGCTGTGTTTTCTGAACGCACGTCTTAGAGCAGCCTTAGGCCCCGTGCACACGGGCGGAAATTCCGCTGCCGGATTTCCTGCAGAATTTCCACCCATGGAAGCAGAAAAGAGAACGCAGCAGGTTCTATTTTACCGCGGATATCCGCAGCATAGAGCCTATTGTGCTCCGTGGTCGCGGATATACCCGCAGCCTATACGCAACTATATTGTAAAGAGAATTCTGAAGGCACCCATTGAAACAAATATGTTTGTGTGAAGCGGCCCTTACTGTACTTTTGTTAGCATGAATCAAGCACATTTGCAAGCGCAAAAAAACACGCAACCATGCCGCCATTTATTGAAATAGGCAATTAGTGTAATTAGAATAATACATGTTCTTCCCCTGCAGAAATGCACGAGAAAATAAAGGGGACTGCTTTTTTTTTGGACAAAATGCGCATGCAAAATACACTTATGTGAAGGAACTCGCTGCAATCAGCGGGTTCTACTGACGTGTATTTAGCATGTATATTTTTCATGCGTAATATGCTACGCAAATACATCTGTGTGAATCTGGCCGAAGAGCCCACGGTGGTATGCGTAAAACGCTGCCTCTCTGCGGTGAGAACACAATCGTGGACATGAGCCCTAAGGCTGGAGCTCTATGGAGTCTTTCGCCATGACATGGGTCATGTGACCAAAGATCGCTGTGCAGCCCTGTGAACTTGCATTCTCAAATATATCAATGGGGTCGCGCAAGTTCCCACAACCTATAGAGTGCTAAAACCTCACCGAGGTTGGATTTTTGCAATATATTGGTCGCAGCTACTTGTGAGTTGTATCGCAACTACATTGTCTTCAGTAAGGCCAGCTGCACACGACCGCTTCACATTCCGAATGCGGGATACCACAGCGGAATCTGGCCGTTACCCCAGCCGGCGACCCTGCGTTCCTGCAGATTCTGTAATGCAGATGACCGCGAGTGTGAAGGAAGTAGCAGTAGTATGTATCTTTCAATGCATGTGATTTGCTGCAGATCCTCCGTGTGGACGACGACTGCGGATTGAACAATAGGAAACCGGTGGTGTGAAGCCAGCCCGAGAGTGTGAGGTCGCAGGGCTATAGAGCGATCTTGGTCACGTAGCACTAGTCTCATTGCATGACTACGACTCCGCCGTTCATGGGAACTCAGTGCTTGACATGACAACTCCCTGCTGTTGGCGCGACCACCAGTCACCCTTAAAAGTCAACAGAAAGTTAAAAAATGGTAAAATGTAATCTTCGCTCATATTCGTGAGGGGAGATGCATTTACATACCTAAGGCCCCCGGATTTACCCTTGGACCTCACCTCAGCTTCTGCGCACACGCCTGTCGTCAACGTTGGCCGATGCAAGAGCCGCAGATTGCCTGAGTAATTTAAGATATCCCTGCTCCTGGCTACCAAACATAGCTGAGAGCCTGGAGATTTCATGGTGGGCCGCAGTACGTGGTCCCCAGTCACGTGATTGCCATTAGCCAATGGATAACGGCGATCATGTAAAAGTAAAAGAGTTACAGCTTCACCTCCTGTCACGAATCCAATCCGTAAGGGAAGGTGAAAATATTTTCCTAAGGCCTCCGGCGATGTCCCCCGACGGGATCCTTATCCTCGGTTGGATAACGGCGATCATGTAAAAGTTAAGAAAAAGTTGAAGTTTAATCTCCCCTCTTTGATCGGTGAGAGGAGATGAAACTTCTTACCGGAGGCCTCCGTATTTGAACCTCGATGTGATCCTCCTCCGTGGACCTTCTCCGGCTTCTGCGCATGAACCTGCCTTAAAATGCCAGACACATGCGCAGCAGCTAGGGAGCCCGGTAAATTTTAAATCTCTGTGCTCCCGGCTAACAAAGGTCACCAAGAGCCTGGAGCAGTGATCGGTGGTCTCGTTGAGCTGTCCCTGGTCACGTGATAAAAAGGTAGCGATCTACCGAAGGCCGGTCTCACACGACTGATATAGAGGAAGCCCCGACATGTTGGATACACATGGGAGTGCAGCGCCAAAAACACATGGAACCGTAGTGAGAGGAAAAACAGTGTGAAAATGGCCTTATAAAGATATATTTTTACATTTAGGCTGGATTCCGACGAGCTTACGCATATTTGCACAGACAAAGAAATAACACGCAACGATTATCTCAGCTAGTGAAATAGACAATTAGTATAATATGCGTTCTTTCCCTATGAGAATGTGCGAGAAAATATAGTATGCTGCGTATTTTTTTGTGCGATCGAAATGCACAATGTATGTACGTACGTGCGTGTATGTATGTAAGTACGTGCGTGTATGTATGTACGTGCGTGCATGTACGTACGTGCGTGCGTGCATGTATGTATGTATGTACGTACGTGCGTGTTTGTATGTACGTACGTGCGTGTATGTATGTACGTGCGTGTATGTATGTATGTACGTGCGTGCATGTACGTGCGTGTATGTATGTACGTATGTACATGTATGTACGTACATGCGTTTATGTATGTACGTGCGTGTATGTATGTACGCGTACATACGTGTATGTATGTACGTACGTACGCGTGTGTATGTACGTACGCGTGTGTACACGTACGTCGAATTTGGACAATAATTTGCTGTGTTAAAATTTCATCTTATAGGCCGGATAACAGATTACATAAAATTTTTGAATTTTTATTTTTTATTTGGCATTTTTGGATACACTAATAGCTTTTATTTATTTTCTTGCAAACGTACAGGTGCCATCACAATACTGTACCAAATTAGCACACAGCTAAAAAAGCTTCGGAAAAACATACTAATTGTCCAAATGAGATGTCTGGATCTATTAAAGTTGTGGTGAAGAAAAGCAGGGACAGTAAGGGAGGCCGGAACCGGGGCCCGCAGGGCCGTAGGTGAAGGCGATCATGACGGGGTTAACGGGGAGGAAAGGGTTAATATTTTAAATGAAAATAAGGTGAGGTGGAGGTTAAAAGGGAGGGGGTGTAATGAGGGGGAGCAAAGGTTTATGGGATAGAAAGAGCGGGAAGAAAAGGGGGAGGAGTCATTCCGGGAGCAGCAGAGGAAGAAGAAGGACCTGGAACCTGGACGGGGAGAAGAGTGAAGACCGAAGAAAAAAAGACAGCAGGATAAGAATTTAAGCGTGGCAGCTGAGGAGGATCGGGAGGACCTGAAGCAGAGGACGATCGGGTGAAGACAGAAGAAATTAGAAGACCTACCTGAAGACCGGAGCAGGAAGACCGCTGGTGAGAAGATCGGAGCAAGAAGACCGCTGGTGAGAAGACCAGAGCAGGAAGACCGCTGGTGAGGAGATCGGAGCAAGAAGACAGTTAGTGAGAAGACCGGAGCAGGAAGATCGCTGTTCAGAAGACCGGAGCACAAAACACCGTTGGTGACAGGACCTGAGCAGGAAGATTGCCCCCGGTGGAGATCGGAGGTACTGCAGTTCAAGAAGAGCCTGAAGAGATGGAAGCGCTGATGGAGAGGATCCGGGCAGCGGCAGCTGAGCGAGGAATCGGGTGGCTCGAAAGACTGGCAAGTGAGGGAGAGGGGGGAGCGGCGGCAGTTCCAGAGAGGGAGAGGAGGCCGCGTCGGGCGCGTGCGCCGGAGAGGCTTAGCCCCGAGCACGCGCCTGTGCGCCGGCGCCGCACAGGGAGCCCATCTGTGGAACCTCCAGCCGGGCCAGCCCCCGCAGCGGCAGGGGGGGGGGGCCAGGGCTGGGAGGAATCCTAATCGGCGGCGTGGTGCTGCGTGCAGCGCAGGTACCCGGGCTGCGAGGGGGCCGGGACCTGCGACTGCACAGTCGGCTCCAGGAGCAGTTAGAGGGGGGGGGGGGCGCTCCAGCGGTGAGGGTAGCAGAGAGGAGCGCCCTTGTCCCAGTTCGGCGAGAGGATCCGTGTCAGGACAGAGCAGAGGGTCCAGAGCTGCTGGAGGGGAGCAGTGTGGACCCAGCGGGAGGGTTAGCCGGGGGACCAGGGGAGGGGAGCTGGAGCAGGTGTTCGGCGGAAGAAGGGGACAGCAGCAGGCTGGTCCGGAGGATTTTATTAATGCCGGTTTTTTGAGTTCCAGCGGGGCGGCTGCGCGCGCAGCGGAGAGGCGGCAGTCGGCGGAGGAATCAGACGGATCGGGCGGGACATGGACGGATCCCAGGATGAGACGCCAGGAAGACGGAGCGGCGGCTGGTGGGCCCATAGCACCTGCGCAGCCCGGTGAGTCTACCACACAAAACACTGTAAATGTTATTGCTAGATCTGTGCCTGTAGGGGGGGGTATAGGTAGTGGTGCGGTCAGTTTTGCTGGTGCGCATGGGGGGGATAACGATTTGAGGGCACTTATGGGTTGTATGTGGGAATTCCTGCGGAGGCAGGAAATGGGGTCGGTCGGTTTGCCTGGAACGGCGTTTAACACGCCGGGTAGTGTGTCGTCTGGCGGGGAGGGCTTCCCCGCTGGGGCGACTGGGGGAGTCCAGGCAGGGGGAACGGGAGGGCCGGACGTGGGGCCATCGCCGGTGGCTGCATGGAGTACTTCAATGGCAACCCCTTCCAGTAGGGTAAGTACTCTAGGGGTCAGCTCGGGGGGGCAGATGAAACGGCGTCAGGGGTGACGGTTGCCGTACAAACGGAAAGGGACGGGGAAGCAGTGCGGTTGGACGATAGGGCAAAAGGGGAGGTATACGTGTGTTTCGAGGGCCCGTTAGGAGCACATCTTAAGAAGGAAACGAGGGAGAAGATATGGCGGGACGAATTTGTAGAGATATTCTCCCTCTTGCCTTTGGAGAAATTTAATTTGGACAAAGGCAAAAGGACCGAATACAAGAAGGAGGAGGAAGAAAAACGCAGATGGCGTTTAATTCCTCAAACATTTAATAATTGGTTGCAGGCGTTCGCTATATTGGCCAGCGTAATTGGGGAGAAGGCGCCGGAGAACTGTTCCGGCCTCTTCTGTTATCTAGATTCGATAGGCGAGGCGTATCGGGTTTACGGGGGTCAAACCTGGTTAAGGTACGACGAACAGTTTAGGCAACGTAAGGCGGTGAGGCCGTCAATCCGTTGGGACCAAAAAGATATTGGTCTGTGGCTTCGGGTCATGGCACCTAGTCGATTTGGGCAGCCTTTTCACGGGGGAGCCGGGCCATCAGGCCTGGCTTCAACCTCACAGGGGGGAAACCAGGGGGGTCAGTCAGGGGGTAATAGAGTCGGTTTGTGTTGGCAATTTAATGAGGGCCAATGCAAATTCGGAGCAGGCTGCAGATTTAAGCATGTCTGCTCACACTGCAATGGCGGGTCACATGGAGCATCAAAATGCTTTAAGAAAGGAAAAGGAAAGGCCGCAGGAGGGGGTGGAAAAAGGGAGGACGCCGGTGAGGCTGGAAGAGATGGTCAGGTTTCTAAATAGGTATCCTGACAGGGAAAAGGCGAAATTGTTGGAAGAAGGTTTTCGGGGGGGGTTTCACATCCCTCCCCCAAAACATGAGATTCCGTTATCAACAAAAAACCTACTCTCGGCCATGAGGAATCCGGAAGTGGTTTCGGAGAAACTGGCAAAAGAAATTAGCTTAGGGCGGATGGCAGGCCCCTTTCAGGAGCCTCCCCTCCGGAACTTCGTAGTGTCTCCCCTGGGAGTAGTACCTAAGAGGGAACCGAATAAGTTTCGGTTAATACACCATCTTTCTTATCCGAAAGGGGCATCAGTGAACGATGGTATAGACCCTGAGCTCTGTTCGGTGGTTTATACATCTTTTGATGCGGCACTAAAATGGGTAAGAAGGTATGGGAGGGGGGCGCTGTTAGCGAAAGCCGACATTGAGTCGGCGTTCCGCCTTTTGCCGGTTTCTCCAGATAGTATTCGCTTACTTGGTTGTTTTTGGGGAGGTAAGTATTTCGCCGATCGGTGTCTGCCCATGGGATGTTCAATCTCATGTGCATACTTCGAAGCCTTCAGCACTTTCTTGGAATGGGTAGTGAAAGACACTGCAAAGCAGCAGTCAGTAATTCACTACCTTGACGATTTTTTGTGTATTGGCCCAGCGGAATCGCCGATGTGTGCGACTCTGCTGGGAACGTTACAGTGGGTGGCGGATCGGTTCGGGGTGCCTTTGGCTCCCGACAAGACAGAGGGCCCTGCAACTTCTCTTCAGTTTTTGGGCATCTGGATTGATACGGAGGCGATGGTATGTCAATTGCCGGAAGATAAGTTGCGGGATTTAAAATGCGAGGTAGAAAAGACACGGAAAGTCAAGAGAAAGTCACGCTGAAGGGGCTTCAGTCATTATTGGGCAAGTTGAATTTCGCTTGCAGAATAATGCCTATGGGGCGAATATTTTGTCGAAGAATGGCGTCGGCCACGGCGGGAATTCGAGCACCGCATCACTACATCAGAGTGGGGAGGAGTTTAAAAGGGGACCTAGCAGTCTGGGCTTCCTTTTTAAACAAATACAATGGGAGGTCCATGATAATCTCGGAAGTGAGTGAGAATGTGGACTACGAGTTGTTTACAGACGCGGCAGGGAGTGCGGGATTTGGGGCATTTTGCCAGGGGCAATGGTGTGTTGGGGAATGGCCGGTCAGATGGCGGGAGGAAGGTTTGACGAAGAATCTGGTATTGTTGGAACGGTTTCCAATAGTGGTGGCCGTGGCGCTTTGGGGCGATCGCCTTCAGAACAAGAAGGTGAGGTTCCATTGCGACAATATGGGGGTGGTGCAGGTGATCAATGCTTTGACCGCCTCATCACCCCCGGTGGTGAATTTGTTGCGCCACCTGGTATTGGAAACATTGAAGATGAATATTTGGATAGTGGCGGTGCACGTGCCGGGGATTGAGAATTCAATCGCGGATGCTCTTTCTCGGTTTCAGTGGGAGCGATTCAGGACCCTGGCCCCTCAGGCGGAGGACCGAGGGAGGACGTGCCCGTCTCATCTTTGGAGTGTGGTAAGAGAGCAGTGGGGCATCTAATCGAGAGGTCACTGGCTCAGGGTACTAGAGCTGCGTATATAGCAGCGTGGCAGGAGTGGGAAGGCTGGGTAGGTCAGCTTGGGATAGGAGAGGCGGAGGAAGATAGAGTGGGGGCGCTGTTAAGTTGGTTGGGTAAGGCAGAGCAGGATAATGTTTCGGTGTCACGAGCGAACAGGTTCATGGCAGGGGTAGCATTTGGGTGTAAGTTAAGGGGGGTGGGGGATATAACGAAGAATTTCCTAGTGAGACAAGCGTTGAAGGGTTTTAGAAAAGGTAAAGGCAGTGTGGACTTACGTAGACCAGTTTCGTTTGAGTTGTTAGAAAAGTTAGGGGGGGTACTGGAAGGCCTCTGCGATACGTTGTTCGAAAGATCGTTATTCAGGTTAGCGTTTTCACTGGCATTTTTTGGGGCATTTAGGGTTGGGGAGTTGGTGTCCCCTAGTAAATCAGTTGGGGGAGGTTTACAGGGGGGGGGGGATGTTAGAAAAGTTGATGACCATTTAGAGTTGGTCATACGCCGATCAAAAACAGATCAGGCTGGGCGGGGACATTTGATTAGATTGGGTAGGGTTCACGGGTCAATAATGTGCCCCGTGTCGGCATGGGTTAGCTATACTGAGGTAGCGGGTAAGAGATTAGGCCCTTTATTGCAGCATGAGGGGGGCCAGTTTTTGTCACGCTTCCAGTTTACAGCGATCTTTAGGAAGGCGCTGAGGGAGCTCGGTTTAGATGAGTCGCAATTTGGGACACACTCGTTTAGGGTGGGGGCGGCTACAGAGGCACAGGTGCAAGGTTTGTCGGGCGAGTCGATTAGAAAAATCGGTAGGTGGCAATCTGGGAGATATAAATTGTATGTTCGTCCCCAGTTGCTGTAACAGTGTTAGGGGGGTAGGGGGTATAATGATAATCAAGGGGTGTTGGTCAATTTTGTTTTCTCCTTTTTGTTTCAGGTCCACAATCGGCGCTTGTGTGGATTATGGGCCACTCATATGTTTATTGGGGGGCGGAGAGGGCTAGTGTGAGGCAGGACGGGAGACAGTTGAGGTTTCCTAGGTCAGAGGCGGTCCTGAGATGGATGGGAGTTAGAGGGATGTCGTGGTGCAAAGTGTTGGAGGAGTTTGAGAGGATGGTGGGTTTAGACAGGGCCCCGGACATAGTTGTTATACATGCAGGGGGGAATGATTTGGGGAAAAGGCCCTTCAGGGATCTATCGAGGGATATCAGGTATGATATCCTGAGATTGTTAGCGGCGCATAAGAAGATGGTGGTGGTCTGGTCAGAGATCGTGCCTAGGCAGGTATGGAAGTTTGTGCGGACTGCAAGAGGATTAGACAAAGCGAGAATAAAGCTTAATAGGGAAGTATCTCGCTTTGTGGGAAGGAATGGGGGGGTCGCGGTGCGACACATAGACCTAGAGTCTGGCAGGGGGAATTATTGGAGACAAGATGGGGTGCATTTAAATGAGATAGGTTTGGACTTGTGGTTAGAGGCAGTTCAGGAGGGAGTGGAGCGCGCCTTGTTGTTGTGGAGGGCGGCGCAGGCTTGAGGTTTCAAGCCGTGCTGGCTGTGGCGGTTAGGGAGGGGTCCTTGGAGTCAATATAAGAGGGGGTAAGGGGGGAGGCAGGGGTTAGTAGAGTTACCTCCTCCCCCCTCTGGTTAGTTTTAAATTGTAGGTGGGTCTGTCGCCTCTTGTTTGGCAGGGGGTTACCTGCTAAAGTTGTGGTTGTTAATAGCCGGGGTATGGCTAGATAGCCTCGGGGTCGGGAGGTTGGTGACTCGAGGTAAATGGCGAGTCTCCTGAGTCAGGTGATTGGAGACGGGAGGCGTAGTTTGGAAGATAGGGTTTCCCGAGTCAGGATTTTTAGGAGACGGGAGACAGTTACACCTATCTTCCTTGTTTTTTGGGTGAGGCGACAGATAATTTTGTCGGGAACTCCAAGGATCTCTCCATAGTAGTTAGGATCAGGGTTAAAAAAGTGTTATTCAGGATTTATTGTTGTATGTTATAATAAAATTGGCTGCTGTGGCCAAATTTAATCCAAAAAGAAGTTGTCGGTGTTTATTTTAGATAAGCTAGGTTAAAAGGGGTAATGGGGGGGTAAGTGGTCACAGCGACGACTCCGTTGTACCTAGTCATGTAGCTTATAGCGGTTTAGAGATTTATTAGAGATCTCCTGTGTGATCGTTGTCCGGGTCTCCTGGACTCATGGTTAGTGTAGGGAATAGCGGTATAACCAGGAGCTTAGAAGTTCGCCCGCTAGCTTCACGTTTTGTCTAAAATGTCAAGTAATACCTGTTCTTTATAATCAGCCTATCTGTTAGTAGTGGTTGCATTTTTGGCTTCTGTATGCAGTGTTTTCTATCTCTGTGTATTCTGTTCCGTCTGTTATATGCCATGCGTGTGTCCTGTTCTGTGGCTCCTAGGATCAGCTATGGCCCAGTTCCGAAGACCGCTGGGCCACCCTCTTATTTGGGCGATGTCTACGCTTAGGTTGGGCCACTGTCGACCCCCCCCCCCCCTTTTAGCACAGGGTCAGTGGCATGGATTCCATGTGAATTTCCTGTGTGCATGTATACTACTAGACTACTAGTCCTTTGGTCACGATGGTGTTGGCAGTCTGCTAAATCTGCCCACACGATCATAACAGTCTGTTCAGAAAGCCACATAGTACTGATTACATTTTGGGTCCCATTTGTGCATACTAACATAACATTAGGGCCACAATGGGTACATTTCTGAAAACAATACAAACAGGGGTATCCATTTTGGGGTGTCAGTGCACATGAAAATGATTTTGGGGGAAAAAATTTTAGAATAGCACATTACCCGAACACATAAAAAAAAAAAAAATCTAAATTGCATTAATTCCTGAAAATGTGGGATCTAAATAATGTGGCGCGCATGCGCAGAAGCCGGCGAGCCCGGCAAATTCAAAATCTCCCTGCACCCGGCTGTCACAGATAGCCGAGTGCAGGGAGATATGACTGGGATAACGGTGATCATATAAAGTTAAAAAGTAAAAAAAAAAAAAGTTAAAAGTTTAAAAAGTTAAAGTTTCATCTCCCCTTACGGATCGTATCCGTAAGGGGGATGAAATTACGTACCCAAGGTCCCGGATTTGTTCCCTGGTGGGATGTTGATCCGTGGACCTTACCCCAGCTTCTGCGCATGCGCCCGTCAGCATGATGGCGGACGCATGCGCAAAAGTGAAAGATTGCCCAATAAATGTAACATCTCCCTGCTGCTGGCTACCAAAGGTCGCCAAGAGCCTGGAGATGTCATGGGGAGCCGCGGTATACGGTTACTGGTCACGTGATCGCCGTTATCCAATGCATAATGGCGATCACGTAAAAGTTCTTTAAAAAGTGGCAGTTTCATCTCCCCTCACCGAAGCGATCGGTGAGAGGAGATGAAACATCTTCTCGGAGGCTTCCGCATTTGAATCCAGATGCGATTATCCTCCATGGATCCTGCCAGCTCCTGGGTATGCGCCCGCCGGCAAAATGCCAGACACATTCGCAGGAGCTGGGGAGCCCAGGAAATTTTAAATCTCCTTGCTCCCAGCGACCAATGGTTGCTGCGTGCTTGGAGCAGTGACCGGGGGCCTCGTTGAGCGGTCCCCGGTCACATGATAAAGTAGCAAACTAACATTAGGCCGGTCACACATGACCGGAGAGGAATTACGGGTTCTGCATGCGCTTGATCAACGGTAATCCACGGATCAATCGTATGCATTGGATTACACAATTCCCCCCAATTAGCGGGTCGGAATTGCGTAATCCACTCGCAGAAACCACACACACATATATACACACACACACACAAGGCTCTCACCCTGCAGCTGCTCCTCCTCAGCGATGCTCTCCTTGCTGCAGAGATCATGTTCTCTGCACTCCCCTTCCCTCCTCCGCGGCCGTTGTCAGTCTGCTATCGGCACTCCTCTATTACTGTCTGCATTAGACAGAACAAGCCGAGAGCAGACTGCCTACTGACAGCAGCACGGAGGAGTGAGGGAACTTACTGCATAGGCGGCGGGCCGGATTCGGCCCGCGGGCATTGTTTGACACCTGTGCTCTAGATCATACAAACTTCTAGGCTGTGGGAGTTGCCGTCCTAAATGCGCAGACCGGTGCCAGCGGCCGGCGAGTGACGTTTCTGTGTGGGGCTCTGCGATCCCCACACAGAAATAGAGCATGCCGCGGTTTGTTTTCCACGTGTGATTTCGCGCGGACAAACCGAGGCCGTCTGCCTAGGATTGCGTTTTCTAACGCAATCCTATAGCAGCTTCCATGGGTGGAAATTCTGCGGGAAATCCGGCAGCGGAATTTCCGCCCGTGTGCACGGGGCCTAGGGCTGCTCTAAGACGTGCATTCAGAAAACACAGCTTAAAATCGTGGGTTTTTTACCTCAATTTTGAGCAGCACTTTTGAACGCATGGTAAAGCGGTTTTAATGCACCCCACAATTGTGATGGGTGGGGAGGTGCGTTAGAAAACGCAAATACAGGACAGATAGCGCTTAAAAATCACCGCTTCCGAGCTCACGTCTGAGTAATTGCATTCAAATCAATGGAAGCAGTATACCGCAATAAAAAGCGGTGTGTGTGTGTGATTTTCATCTAGTGCAGGAAACGCGGTAATAGGGCTAATTCATGTATGGAAATTCGTTTTGCAGCTGTATGCAGCATGATTTAGGTATGGGTACGCGGTGAGAAAGGTAAGGGGGGGCCCTGAGCTGAACTTTTGCACCCGGGCCCTTGAGCCTTTAGGTACGCCCCTGACCCTAAGGGTGTTTCTCACCTCATCTTTCTGCGTTTTATATACAAAAATGACAGGAAAGGGTTGTGACCCGGCGGCCGTCGCAGGGAGAAGATGACCATCGCCACTGTATGCCACGGAAAGGGGTGAACGCGCGTGTGAACTGGCATTTCAAGCGCAACCCGATTACTGTAAACCTTGTTTATGCACAAATACGCTCCACTGCGACAATAGTCTTGGCGTGTACACTCGTCTGCCGAAGCCCTAGGGCCTCTTTCACACGGCGTGCTAAATTTAGCAGAAAAGCGGTCGCAGAAACCGCAATGATTTTTACGTGCATTTGCGCTCCCGATATTCCATTAGAGTCTAAGGCGGTAAGCAAATTCGCTCTCATATGCATAAAATTGCGCCGAGGGCTCCTTCACACGAATGTACTTTAGTCCCCTTATAGTTCTGATCCCAGGAATGCACAAAAATAAAGACTGAAAAACTGGTTGCTCATTAGTGCTTAAACCAGGTCAGTCATGAAGGAGTTAACTGCGGGCATTCACTGCTGGTCAGTGAGGTTACAGATGGAGGGTTGTTAGGTGAATTGCATGTAAATCTGCAATAGTTTGGGGGACTCCCAGCAGACAGAGGGGTTCTCCTCCAGCAAGCAGGCAGCACATGGTTAACTACCTAAGCCGGGTGCGGGTGAATGCAACGCTTGTATGAAAGAGGCCTAAAGCTGCGGGGGGGGTTTTCTCCCCCCTTCCCCCATGCACAGATATACGTTGTCCTCGTGTGCAGGGGGGGGGGGATGGAAGAGCCAGGAGCAGGAACTGAGCTCAGGCCCCCCCCTCTCTGCCTCCTCTCCGCCCCTCTGCACTATTTGCAATGGGGAGAGGTGGGGCAGGGGCGGGGCTAATTCTCGGAACTTAGCCCCGCCCTGCCTCTTCCCATTGCAAATAGTGCAGAGGGGCGGAGAGGGGGACGGGAGCTCAGTTCCTTCTCCTGGCTCTTCCATCCTCCCCCCCCCCCCCTGCACATTACATAGAGAACGCCCACAAGTGACCCCATTTTGAAAACTAGACCCCAGAACAAATTTATCTAGGGGTGTACTGCACATTTTGACCCCACAGCTTTTAAATGAATTCAAGCAAAGCAAAAGGAAAAAAATTGTGATTTTCGTTTTTTGGCAATTTTGTCATTTTAAAAACAGCATTTTTGTACAGCACACACATGAATTAAGATTTGCACCCCAAAATAGATACCCCTGTTTGTCCAGTGTTCAGAGACATACCCATTGTGGCCCTAATCTTATGTCTGGATGCACAAAGGGGCCCAAAATGTAAGGAGTAGTCGGTGGCTTTCAGAACTGAAATTTAGCATGAAGGGGATTTCGGCCCCATAGCACACTTGTAGAGCCCTTGAGCGGCCAAAACGACAGAGAACCCCTACAAATGACCCCATTTTGAAAACTAGACCCCTTAACGAATTCATCTAGTGGTGTACTGCGTATTTTTACCGCACAATTTTTGAATAAATCTAAGCAGTAGGAAAAATTTCAATTTTCATTATTTTGGCAGTTGTATCAATTTAATCGGACGTAAAAACACTATGGGCTGGTCGTTAAGGGGTTAAACCATCGGATGGTTGGCTCTGAGCCAGTCATATATGTATCTCATGGGCTAGAGATGTACCTTGAAGCTTCTAGGGCCCTAACAGGGCTTTCCCCACCATGTGCCATTTATAATACTAGTGTGGCAGGAGAGTGACTGCCACCTCTGTACACCTTATTTCTCTATCAAGGAGTACAGTCATTGCCTCTAGGGAGTACTTAGTCTGTCCTGGTATTGTGATGAAGGTAGGTACAACACATAGTGCCATGATAACCTTTGCTGAATTTTTAAGTAATTTATTTGAGAAGGGAATACTTGGCCAAGGAATGTTGGAAAACCCTATTCTAGATGCTCATGGTCTGCTTGTATCTTGTGCGCACTCTTCTCTGAACACACACCCTTAGGGCTAATTCACATGGACATATGTCTCCCAATGTGAAAAATACATGCGTAGTAAGCAGTGCTAAAAGCCCACTGATTTGTCTAGGGCTTCTCACACCAGCGTTTTTTATTCACGTCTGTGGAAAAAAAATTGCACCGTGTCCTATTTTGGTGCGGAATATGCACCTTATCTAGTTTTTGGGGATTTAACAGGCGTAGTAAATGTGCATATGAAAAATACGTGGGACACATACTCCCGTCTGAGTGAGCCCTTAATCTATGGGGGTTTGCCTTTGTTTCCGCAGGAGAAATCAGCTTGTCCAGGTCTGTCTGTTTCCTTCGGGGATGCTAGGATATTCTACATTAACACATCCTGTCCTCTAAAAAGGGTGTGGAGAATGGGAGTAACTACCCTGTTTCCCCAAAAATAAGAACTACCTACAAAATAAGCTCTACCATTATTTTTCAATGGGGCTTGAAATATAAGCCCTACCCTGAGATCTACCAAGCAAGTTTTTGTCTTTGGCCATAGTCTTAGAAGCTTCAATGTTCAATAGGCCTGTACGTTTACAGTATTCTGGGAGTACAGAGCTGTATTAGTGTTACTGACCAGTACATGAATGCCATGTATTACATAGAAGGCCAATGTCTACCTGAGCGAGAGCTATTGCTTGATGGCATCTCTCCCCTCTGGCTAAGTGGAGTAGGTATCCCATACGGACATGATAATCCTATGGGAAGATCCCTTATTATATTTATTTACTTATTTATTTATTCATCTTTTCTTCTACTTACAATTCTCGGGGCAAAACTTTTACTCATGACCGTGTGTCAAGTCTGTACCAATGTAGAAGTAGGGGTAAGGAATACTATATGAAATATAATGTTCCCAAAACGTTTTAGCGGAGATCTGTAGTAGAATCATTCCTGTTTATTAAAGTAAACTATGCTATGGGGCTGAAAGGTAAGGAATTGGGGGTAACAGGGAGCTGCTCTTTATACTCACCAGGTTCCTCTTTTCCAGCACTGTGTCTCCGAGAAATCAGAACACGCGCAGCGTGACCCTTTTTAGAAGATAATGCGCATGTGCTCTCTCATTAAACTCTATACGAGAGCGCATGCTTACAGAGCCGTCTGCAGAGTCGTGCTGTCTGCTTCTCCGATTTCTCAGGGTTACAGCGCTGGAATGAGGGACCTGGAGAGTATAAAAACCACCCCCCCCCCCCCTCTACAAGTTCCTCCCTCAGCTTTGAGCCCCATAATGTGGGTGCTGATATGTTCCCTTTAACTGGACCTTATCTTTCCCTTTTAGTTTCTGCCTGTTTATGTTCCCTCCGAGGAGGAGGAGGAGGATTATTTTTTATATGCAAACAATGTTCGGGATTACATGGCACAGTATGTAACCAAATCTATATAGGATTGTATTTCATTTTTTGAATTGATCAAAAATATGTATACAATAAAGCGTGTCTCCAAATTTTAAACATTTTGTAGGATATTTACTTAAACCAGCATTTTATACACCAGTCTAAGGCTTCCCTCACACAGCTGAAAAAGCAGCCAAGGATGCTGGGAAAAAAAAAAGCATGTGCCGTCCGGGTCCCGGCCACCGATCTCTACTTCGCCGCGGCTGGCTGTATAACATATCCAGTCGTGTGAGACCGGCCTTCGGTAGATCGCTACCTTTTTATCACGTGACCAGGGACAGCTCAACGAGACCACCGATCACTGCTCCAGGCTCTTGGTGACCTTTGTTAGCCGGGAGCACAGAGATTTAAAATTTACCGGGCTCCCTAGCTGCTGCGCATGTGTCTGGCATTTTAAGGCAGGTTCATGCGCAGAAGCCGGAGAAGGTCCACGGAGGAGGATCACATCGAGGTTCAAATACGGAGGCCTCCGGTAAGAAGTTTCATCTCCTCTCACCGATCAAAGAGGGGAGATTAAACTTCAACTTTTTCTTAACTTTTACATGATCGCCGTTATCCAACCGAGGATAAGGATCCCGTCGGGGGACATCGCCGGAGGCCTTAGGGAAATATTTTCACCTTCCCTTACGGATTGGATTCGTGACAGGAGGTGAAGCTGTAACTCTTTTACTTTTACATGATCGCCGTTATCCATTGGCTAATGGCAATCACGTGACTGGGGACCACGTACTGCGGCCCACCATGAAATCTCCAGGCTCTCAGCTATGTTTGGTAGCCAGGAGCAGGGATATCTTAAATTACTCAGGCAATCTGCGGCTCTTGCATCGGCCAACGTTGACGACGGGCGCGTGCGCAGAAGCTGAGGTGAGGTCCAAGGGTAAATCCGGGGGCCTTAGGTATGTAATTGCATCTCCCCTCACGAATATGAGCGAAGATTACATTTTACCATTTTTTAACTTTCTGTTGACTTTTAAGGGTGACTGGTGGTCGCGCCAACAGCAGGGAGTTGTCATGTCAAGCACTGAGCTCCCATGAACGGCGGAGTCGTAGTCATGCAATGAGACTAGTGCTACGTGACCAAGATCGCTGTATAGCCCTGCGACCTCACACTCTCGGGCCGGCTTCACACCACCGGTTTCCTATTGTTCAATCCGCAGTCGTCGTCCACACGGAGGATCTGCAGCAAATCACATGCATTGAAAGATACATACTACTGCTACTTCCTTCACACTCGCGGTCATCTGCATTACAGAATCTGCAGGAACGCAGGGTCGCCGGCTGGGGTAACGGCCAGATTCCGCTGTGGTATCCCGCATTCGGAATGTGAAGCGGTCGTGTGCAGCTGGCCTTACTGAAGACAATGTAGTTGCGATACAACTCACAAGTAGCTGCGACCAATATATTGCAAAAATCCAACCTCGGTGAGGTTTTAGCACTCTATAGGTTGTGGGAACTTGCGCGACCTCATTGATATATTTGAGAATGCAAGTTCACAGGGCTGCACAGCGATCTTTGGTCACATGACCCATGTCATGGCGAAAGACTCCATAGAGCTCCAGCCTTAGGGCTCATGTCCACGATTGTGTTCTCACCGCAGAGAGGCAGCGTTTTACGCATACCACCGTGGGCTCTTCGGCCAGATTCACACAGATGTATTTGCGTAGCATATTACGCATGAAAAATATACATGCTAAATACACGTCAGTAGAACCCGCTGATTGCAGCGAGTTCCTTCACATAAGTGTATTTTGCATGCGCATTTTGTCCAAAAAAAAAGCAGTCCCCTTTATTTTCTCGTGCATTTCTGCAGGGGAAGAACATGTATTATTCTAATTACACTAATTGCCCATTTCAATAAATGGCGGCATGGTTGCGTCTTCTTTTGCGCTTGCAAATGTGCTTGATTCATGCTAACAAAAGTACAGTAAGGGCCGCTTCACACAAACATATTTGTTTCAATGGGTGCCTTCAGAATTCTCTTTACAATATAGTTGCGTATAGGCTGCGGGTATATCCGCGACCACGGAGCACAATAGGCTCTATGCTGCGGATATCCGCGGTAAAATAGAACCTGCTGCGTTCTCTTTTCTGCTTCCATGGGTGGAAATTCTGCAGGAAATCCGGCAGCGGAATTTCCGCCCGTGTGCACGGGGCCTAAGGCTGCTCTAAGACGTGCGTTCAGAAAACACAGCTTAAAATCGTGGGTTTTTTACCTCAATTTTGAGCAGCACTTTTGAACGCATGGTAAAGCGGTTTTAATGCACCCCACAATTGTGATGGGTGGGGAGGTGCGTTAGAAAACGCAAATACAGGACAGATAGCGCTTAAAAATCACCGCTTCCGAGCTCACGTCTGAGTAATCGCATTCAAATCAATGGAAGCAGTATACCGCAATAAAAAGCGGTGTGTGTGTGTGATTTTCATCTAGTGCAGGAAACGCGTTAATAGGGCTAATTCATGTATGGAAATTCATTTTGCAGCTGTATGCAGCATGATTTAGGTATGGGTAGGCGGTGAGAAAGGTAAGGGGGGGCCCTGAGCTGAACTTTTGCACCCGGGCCCTTGAGCCTTTAGGTACGCCCCTGACCCTAAGGGTGTTTCTCACCTCATCTTTCTGCGTTTTATATACAAAAATGACAGGAAAGGGTTGTGACCCGGCGGCCGTCGCAGGGAGAAGATGACCATCGCCACTGTATGCCACGGAAAGGGGTGAACGCGCGTGTGAACTGGCATTTCAAGCGCAACCCGATTACTGTAAACCTTGTTTATGCACAAATACGCTCCACTGCGACAATAGTCTTGGCGTGTACACTCGTCTGCCGAAGCCCTAGGGCCTCTTTCACACGGCGTGCTAAATTTAGCAGAAAAGCGGTCGCAGAAACCGCAATGATTTTTACGTGCATTTGCGCTCCCGATATTCCATTAGAGTCTAAGGGGGTAAGCAAATTCGCTCTCATATGCATAAAATTGCGCCGAGGGCTCCTTCACACGAATGTACTTTAGTCCCCTTATAGTTCTGATCCCAGGAATGCACAAAAATAAAGACTGAAAAACTGGTTGCTCATTAGTGCTTAAACCAGGTCAGTCATGAAGGAGTTAACTGCGGGCATTCACTGCTGGTCAGTGAGGTTACAGATGGAGGGTTGTTAGGTGAATTGCATGTAAATCTGCAATAGTTTGGGGGACTCCCAGCAGACAGAGGGGTTCTCCTCCAGCAAGCAGGCAGCACATGGTTAACTACCTAAGCCGGGTGCGGGTGAATGCAACGCTTGTATGAAAGAGGCCTAAAGCTGCGGGGGGGGTTTTCTCCCCCCTTCCCCCATGCACAGATATACGTTGTCCTCGTGTGCAGGGGGGGGGGGATGGAAGAGCCAGGAGCAGGAACTGAGCTCCCGCCCCCCCTCTCTGCCTCCTCTCCGCCCCTCTGCACTATTTGCAATGGGGAGAGGTGGGACAGGGGCGGGGCTAATTCTCGGAACTTAGCCCCGCCCTGCCTCTTCCCATTGCAAATAGTGCAGAGGGGCGGAGAGGGGGACGGGAGCTCAGTTCCTTCTCCTGGCTCTTCCATCCTCCCCCCCCCCCCCTGCACATTACATAGAGAACGCCCACAAGTGACCCCATTTTGAAAACTAGACCCCAGAACAAATTTATCTAGGGGTGTACTGCACATTTTGACCCCACAGCTTTTAAATGAATTCAAGCAAAGCAAAAGGAAAAAAATTGTGATTTTCGTTTTTTGGCAATTTTGTTATTTTAAAAACAGCATTTTTGTACAGCACACACATGAATTAAGATTTGCACCCCAAAATAGATACCCCTGTTTGTCCAGTGTTCAGAGACATACCCATTGTGGCCCTAATCTTATGTCTGGATGCACAAAGGGGCCCAAAATGTAAGGAGTAGTCGGTGGCTTTCAGAACTGAAATTTAGCATGAAGGGGATTTCGGCCCCATAGCACACTTGTAGAGCCCTTGAGCGGCCAAAACGACAGAGAACCCCTACAAATGACCCCATTTTGAAAACTAGACCCCTTAACGAATTCATCTAGTGGTGTACTGCGTATTTTTACCGCACAATTTTTGAATAAATCTAAGCAGTAGGAAAAATTTCAATTTTCATTATTTTGGCAGTTGTATCAATTTAATCGGACGTAAAAACACTATGGGCTGGTCGTTAAGGGGTTAAACCATCGGATGGTTGGCTCTGAGCCAGTCATATATGTATCTCATGGGCTAGAGATGTACCTTGAAGCTTCTAGGGCCCTAACAGGGCTTTCCCCACCATGTGCCATTTATAATACTAGTGTGGCAGGAGAGTGACTGCCACCTCTGTACACCTTATTTCTCTATCAAGGAGTACAGTCATTGCCTCTAGGGAGTACTTAGTCTGTCCTGGTATTGTGATGAAGGTAGGTACAACACATAGTGCCATGATAACCTTTGCTGAATTTTTAAGTAATTTATTTGAGAAGGGAATACTTGGCCAAGGAATGTTGGAAAACCCTATTCTAGATGCTCATGGTCTGCTTGTATCTTGTGCGCACTCTTCTCTGAACACACACCCTTAGGGCTAATTCACATGGACATATGTCTCCCAATGTGAAAAATACATGCGTAGTAAGCAGTGCTAAAAGCCCACTGATTTGTCTAGGGCTTCTCACACCAGCGTTTTTTATTCACGTCTGTGGAAAAAAAATTGCACCGTGTCCTATTTTGGTGCGGAATATGCACCTTATCTAGTTTTTGGGGATTTAACAGGCGTAGTAAATGTGCATATGAAAAATACGTGGGACACATACTCCCGTCTGAGTGAGCCCTTAATCTATGGGGGTTTGCCTTTGTTTCCGCAGGAGAAATCAGCTTGTCCAGGCCTGTCTGTTTCCTTCGGGGATGCTAGGATATTCTAGGATATATATATATATTTATGCATATGCATATAGCCGCTTATAAATTATATTGGAAAATTTTAATTTTTGATTATACAAGGTATTACTTTTATTTGCTGAGATTGAAATACCCTTCTAAGCCTTCAGTCACAGATGTAAAAGAATTTGGCGGAAATAACAGTGACA
This sequence comes from Eleutherodactylus coqui, assembly GCF_035609145.1. Taxonomy (NCBI): domain Eukaryota; kingdom Metazoa; phylum Chordata; class Amphibia; order Anura; family Eleutherodactylidae; genus Eleutherodactylus; species Eleutherodactylus coqui. Next base: position 110,066 of record NW_027102283.1, on the reverse strand, counting down.
ACGAACATAGTGGCGGACATAATAGGTAACGCCACCACCACAGCGGGGAAAATATCTATATTATACTATCACATACAGGACACGATCAATACATGCAACCCGATACCAACAAAAGCAAAATGGTGGATCATGTGAGCGGGAACCGCATACAGCGGCTCCCGGTGACAGCTCCCTGCTCTCGGCTACTCATTCTAGTCGAGAGCAGGGAATTTTTAAATTTCCCGGGCCTCCCGGCTCTCTGTGCATGCGCGTGACGTAATGCGTCTGGCGCGCACGCGCAGACGCCGGCGGCAGTGCCGGGGAGAAGACAGAAGGATCCGGACGCTGCGGAGGACCGGAGGTGAGTACTCTCAGCTCCCCTTACGGATCCGATCCGTAAGGGGAGCTGAAACTTTAATTGCTTTTAACTTTCCATTGAGTTTAACGCGATCGCGTGATCGGGGGTGGGGTCCCGCGGCCCGGGATGACAGCTCCATGCTGTCCAATCACAGCAATCTATTGCTGGAGGAGAGTTCTCAAACCTCGCTTACAGCAATAGATCATTTGTCAGTGCAGGGGAAGCCCGGGCCGCTGTCCATTCATTTCAATGGGTGACACAGGGCTGAAAACGTCCCAAAATAGAACATGCAACGCTGTTAAAGCGCAGCGTTGAAGACACAGCATTTTTAGCCTTGTGTGAGCAGCCCCATTGAAATGTATGGGTGCGTTGTACAGCGTTTAGCGCAGCACTAAAAACTGTACAAAAACACCTGTGTGAGGGAGGTCCAAGGGTCCTTTTACACAAAACGAGTGTCAGGCAAACAATGCCCGACATTCATCCCTGTGGTGCTCGCTCTGCACAGGAGCGAGCATTGCTGGATCGCTGACAGCGCAGCCAGCAGGGAGGCGGGGCAGCTGGAGGAGAGTTCTGCTCACCTCCATTCACTGTAAGCAGCAGACGTTCAGTACTGGACGGCTGCTGCTTACACCGAGAAATGTGTTTGGATTTTAAGCTGCTTAAAAGTGAACAACTGGACGATTCTGATCCAGTCGTTCAGTTTCTGCATGTTTTTACATGGGACAATTATCGTTCAAAACCCCGCGGGAGAACACAAGCTACTTACTATTGACATCGTGTGACATTAGGCCCGTCTGTTGGTCGAACTCAGATCTTAGGAACGAAAATGTCCAAGTCACCTAAAAATATGTATGGAATTAGTCTAACGAGTTCTGGATGTGTTCCTTTCCTGCGCAATTACGCAGCGTATCACGCACCTCCTGGCATATCACATGTATATTTGTGCATCCCCATTGACTTCTATGGGGACTTTTGGTGTGCAAAAGTGCCGCAAAATAGAGTATGCTGCATATTTTTTTTTGCATGAAATGTAAAGATGCGCACTTGTGAACGAACCCGTTCATTAGGGCTCTATTCGCTGCATAAATGCGCACACAAACACACCGATGTGAAGCCAGGCTTAAGAGTTCCTTCACATGGACATTTACACGCGTGTGTTAGCATGCGCAAACTTTCTGAGCACAATATGCAGAGAATAAAACCCATTGATTTCAACGGATTGGTTTTCGTTTCCTTTTTTTGCCCAAATGCGAAAAAACCGCTGCATGCTCTACTTTTGTGTGCATTTAAAGTCTGTTAAAAAGAAAGCATAGGTTAGTTTTTAAAAAGCACATTGCACTTACCTGCATCAGCGTTCTGCAGCTTCTTCTATTCTTCTTTTAAAGATGGCGCCGCTGGTCTTCTCCCACGGTGGACCGCGGGTCTTCTCCCATGGTGCACCGTGGATTTTCTTCTCCTTCCTTGCGTTCCATTGCCGATTCCAGCCTCCTGATTGGCTGGAATCGGCACACGTGACGGGGCGGAGCTACGATGACGACGCGGTGAGCAGCTCTCCGGCACGAGCGGCCCCATTCACCAGGCAGAAGACCGCACAGCGCAAGCGCGTCTAAAAAAGCAAGAAGCCAGCGAAATTAGACGGAGCCATGGAGACGGGGACGCCAGCAACGGAGCAGGTAAGTGAATAACTTCTGTATGGCTCATATTTAACCCCTTAGTGGCCAAGCCTGTTTGCGCCTTAATGACCAGGCCAAATTTTCCAAATCTGACATGTGTCACTTTAACATGGAAAAACACCAGAAAGGTTTTGCATATCCAAGCGATTCTGACATTGTTTTTTCGCCACATGTTGTGCTTCATTTAGGCGGAAAAAATAGACCGATAGAAATTGTGTTTATTTATTAAAAGCGCCACAATTGGGAAAATTTTGAAAAAAATCGTCATTTTTTCACATTTCCAACTGCAATATCTTAAATATGTGCAAACATAATATAGAAATTTTTGCTAAGATTTATATTTCCACCCGTTTACTTTATTTTGGGCGCACATTGGAAAAACTTTCGGTTTTTTTAACTATTTAGGAGACGTACAAATTTAACATTACTTTTTAGCATTTTGAGGAACACTTTGTTTTTCTATACCAAGCCGAGATTGGAAAGGCTCATGAGTGTCAGAATAATAGATACCCCCCCAAATGACCTCATTTTAAAAACTACACCCCTTAATGTATTCACTGAGGGGTGTCATGAGTATTTTGACCCCACAGTTTTTTTTCAGGAATTAATTCAATTTAGAGGAGAAAAAGTAAAATTTCATATTTTTGCAAATCTGTTATTTTAAAGACATATTTTTTTCCTATAGTTTACATGAAAATCAGGATTTACACCCCAAAATGGATACCCCTATTTCTCCCGTGTTCAGAAATATACCCATTGTGGCCCTATTGTTATATCTGAGTCCACAACGGGGCCCAAAATGCAAGGAGTAGTCAGTGTCTTTCAAAACAGAAATTTTGCTTGAAGTCCTTTTAGGCCCCATAGCACACATGTAGAGTTCTTGAGCGCCCAAAACAATAGAAACCCCCCACAAATGACCCCATTTTGAAAACTAGACCCCTTAAGGAATTTATCTAGGGGTGTACTGCATATTTTGACCCCACAGTTTTTGAATGAATTCAAACCAAGCAAAAGGAAAAAATTGTGATTTTCGTTTTTTCGGCAATTCTGTCATTTTAAAAACAGCTTTTTTTGTACAGCACACATATGAAGGAAGACTTGCACCCAAAAATGGATACCCGTTTGTCCCGTGTTCAGAGACATACCCATTGTGGCCCTAATCTTATGTCTGGATACACAACGGGGCCCAAAATAAAAGGAGTAATCGGTGGCTTTCAGAACATAGATTTTGCTTGAAGTCCTTTTAGGCCCCATTGCCCACTTGTAGAGTTCTTGAGCGCCCAAAACCATATAGAACCCCCACAAATGACCCCATTTTAAAAACTAGACCCCTTAACGAATTTATCTAGGGATGTACTGCATATTTTGACCCCACAGTTTTTGAATAAATTCAAGCAAAGCAAAAGGAAAAAAATAGGATTTTCATTTTTTGGGCTATTGTGTCAATTTAAAAACAGTTTTTTTTGTACAGCACACATATAAATGAAGGCTTTCACCCCAAAATCGATACCCCTGTTTGTCCCGTGTTCAGAAACATACCCATTGTGGCCCTAATAGACTTACAGGACCCATGGCTAGGCCTACAATGAAAGGAATACCCGTTGGATTTCAGGGTACCACTGAATAAATTTCAGGCCCCATTGCCCACTTATAGAGCCATTGAGCGGCCAAAACTATAAAGAACCCCCTCAAATGACTAGTGGGTTTTCATGAGGGAAATGTGGCGACCTGGGGTTACATGCAGGGAGTGTGGTGACGGTACGGTTACATGCAGGGAGTGTGGAGACGGTGGGGTTACATGCTGGGAGTGTGGTGGCGGTACGGTTACATAAGGGCGGTGTGGTGATGGTGGGGTTACATGCGGGGAGTGTGGTGACGGTGTGGTTACATGCTGGGGAGTGTATTGACGGTGCGTTTACATGCGGGGAGTGCACAGTGGGAGCTGGCTGGGGCTCACAGCAATCTATGCTGACCGTGGCATGTAAAGGGTTTATAGAGGGAGCTGGCTGGGACTGACAGCAATCTATGCTGACTGTGGCATGTAAAGGGTTCGCAGAGGGAGCTGGCTGGGACTGACAGCAATCTATGCTGACTGGGCATGTAAAAGGTTTACAGAGGGAGCTGGCTGGGACTGACAGCCATCTATGCTGACCGCGGCATGTGAAGGGAGCACAGTGGGAGCTGGCTGGGATTGAAAGCAATAAATGCTGACCACGGCATGTAAAGGGTTTACAGAGGGAGCTAGCTGGGGCTGACAGCAATCTATGCTGACCGTGACATGTAAAGGGTTCACAGAGGGAGCTGGCTGGGGCTGACAGCAATCTATGCTGACCGTGGCATGTAAAAGGTTTACAGAGGGAGCTGGCTGGGGCTGACAGCAATCTATGCTGACCGCGGCATATAAAGGGAGCACAGTGGGAGCTGGCTTGGGCTGACAGCAATCTATGCTGACCGTGGAATGTAAAGGGTTCACAGTGGGAGCTGGTTGGGACTGACAGCAATCTATGCTGACCGTGGAATGTAAAGGGTACAATAGTGTCGCATCTGTAAGAAGTCCCCGCGCTGCACGCAGATGGCGCAGAGCGGTGCAGTTGGGGCCGCGCCATGTCCGCTAGGTGCTGTTGGAGAACCCCCACAAATGACCCTGTTTAAAAAAACTAGACCCCTTAACGAATTCCTCTAGGGCTGTGCTGCGTATTTTGACCCACAGTATTTGAATGAATCTGAGCAAAGCAGAAGGAAAAAAGTTAAAGTTGTACTACCTCTAGCTTGGATACAAAATGTGAAACAGACCCTGTTGTATCGCCTCTAGCTTGGCTACAAGATGTGATATGGGTGGGCAAGCTGCCACTTGGGATGCATTATGCATTGACACTTGGGGGTCAGGATAACAGCATGCTGACAATAGAGGGCAATGTATAGCTTTATGTCTTTGGTGATGTTAAATTCATTCTCTGTGGCTGATTTTACACAAGTGAGCACTATATCAGCCCGAGAAACTCAAACCAATATCTCGCATGGCAAATATGCGAGTGTGTCTGCCAGTGCAGTGCGCCTTGTAAGAACAATGCATTGCGATGTGTGTATGTGTGTAAAATATATACACATACATACACACATACATATACAAACACAAACACACACCGCTGTAGGAGCAACTGTAAAAAACAAAATAAATGGTGGGAATATGGCGGCCGCCTGATCTTTTACGCACATAGTATTCATAGGGGAGGTCCTATATTTTCTCGGTCAAGTATTAACGGGAGAGAATACTGCTGGTGAAAACGAAACCACAGAAATCTTAGGCTTAGTTTTGTCCCAATATACGGCCGTGACAATCACCAGCGATGCTTTTTTTTTAGAGGATTAAATCGCATCGCTGCCGCGCACATTAAAAACCGCATGTTTTTGTTTAACGCGCAAGTCGGTAGGACTTTCCAATGTTAACATGCAGCGCATATTTTTCGCCTTGTGATGCGATAAAACGCAGCCTCCATAGGATTACATGGGAGATTTTAAAAAACGCACTGCGCAGAAGGACACAGCAGGCTGTGATTTTCTCTCTCAACATCACATCAGTGAAAACCTTGCTGAAGGGAAGGGAACCGTTGGGAATCATTGGCTGCGAAATCTGCTTTTTTTTCAATAACCAACGCATCGGTTAAAAATGGCGCGATTTTACCCGCCGGTTTGAAACCACCCTAGAGAACAATAGGGCAAAAAGATGGAGAACTGGGAGGTGACCCGCTGATCTCTATGGTGCTGTAAGTTTGGGTAAATCCAATAGGTGGTGCAGCACGTTTCTGTAAAACCAACAGAGGGCGCTGCAATGTTACTGTAGAAACCAATGGACAGCATGGCAGGTAGCTATACATAAACTATACAAAATGTGATTGGTTGCTGCTGCTGCCGCCATTTTTTTAAAAGGTACGCTCAGTTCTTTCATAGAGAACAAGAAGGTAGGTACTTACAATTCAGGTAGGTAGGTTCAGTTTGGGCCTGGGAGAGACTCCAGTGGAGACTGACGGAAAAATGGCTGCTTACAACCTGTGGTCCTTGTTTCGGGTGCGCGTGTCACCATCGATCTAATGCATCTTACTGCATAGATATATATCTAGCTATAAAAATAGATAGTTATATATCAATATAGATATTTCTAAAAATATCTAGCTTTACGTATAAATTTAAACTTCTATAGTTATGGTTTTGTAAGGCTGAAAACAGACATACAGAATTTGTATTATTATCAGCATTATTCTTATAATTGCCATTGATGTTATTCCAGGGTCAGGTAATACACTGCATGAGGCTTTGACCAATTTTTACTATTTTAGGTAAAAAGCTGCATTGACTGCACTTCTGCATTTAGTGCGATATGGTAGGACTGCAAGCAAAGCCTGAGACAAGATCTTGGTGCGCCCCATGACAATACATATCAGGTAGGTATCCTGCCCTAGAGGTATGAAGGCACCATACAGCAGCACTCATCTGTAATCCAACCTGCAGGGACATTGTGTGCTGCTGTAATGCCCCAAAGTTACTGTAAGATTCTATTGCTTTACTGGTTTTTGCTTTTTTTGGTGTTTTTTATCTTTCATCCCAGTGCTACAAAGACCGAGGACAGAAAGCTCTGGCACTGAAATACTGTGATGAGGCTTCAGCCATGCCACCGGTTACTAAAGAGGTGAGGACTGTCAGTAGTAACGTGGTAACACAATTCAACTGTTATTTCAGCCATTAATTTACTGACCTACTCCACTGCTTACTGTATTGATTCTCTAGAATAGAGCCTCCATAGCCGCCTGTTCCCCATCTTCTATACTAGAAGCTAGAAGTGGTACAACGCAGTACTAGAGTCCCCTTGCCTGTCCTTATCTTATCTTTTATCCAAGCTACAAGGCGTACAACAGGGTACTAGAGCCTCCATTCCCATCTGTATAACCTCTTGTATCCAAGCTAGAAGTGGTACAACAGGACACCAGAGCCTCCTTGCCCACGTTTCATGTTTTGTCACCAGCTGCTTCCTTTGGGTAAGTGAGAATTTTGGCCCATGTGAAAGTGCAATTACTGTATGCTAAACTGTTCATTTTCATTACCTTCTATGACATTTATGGAAATGACACGGCACAGATTATTGTTAGGGGTTCCATCACACTCCCCTTCTGTAGCCGCACCGCCTCCACGCTCCCCTCATGTAAGCCCACTTTCCTAGTGTAACCGTATTGTCACCACACCCCCCTTATGTAACCATACCGTCTTCACACTCCCCGCATGTAACCATACCACGGTTCGAAAAGTGTCATAATAGAGCCTTAAAGGGGTTCTGTCATTAAAAACAAAAAAATATACTGTATACTTACCTATTGCTCCCCAGGGAGCCTGCTTACCTCTTCTTCTTATCCCAAATCTTCTCCTGGAGCCGCTTGTCACTTCGGTCACGTGACCTCCAGCAACCCGATTTTCCTCCATCCGGTCAAAAAGTGTACATTGCGCTACCTTCCGCTTCCTTCACTAGTGACGTATGCGTACATTGCCTTGTCAGGAAGCACGGAATGAAAGCAGCCGTGCGAGACAATGGCGCGACTGCGCACCCCGCACACGACTGCGCATGCAGCTATCCTGGAGATAGCTATAGTCTATGGAATATACACGGGCTTTAGCCTTGGCAGTCGTCGTCTTTAAAATCTATGTATAGCTACCTCCCATGCTGTCCATTGGTTTCTACAGTAACATTGCAGCGCCCTCTATTGGTTTTACAGAAACGTGCTGCACCTATGCTCCCTTTAATAAATGATCCCCAAATAGGGGACGTATCAGATGCAACACGCTCAGGCAGCACTCCGGGCGCACCCACAATGCTCTGAGGGAGCTGGAAGACCTTTGCATAGCCCCACCCAACGCTTTCTCAACCGCGCCCTCCCCCCTCCCCCTCACATCCTCCTCAGTCCTTCCTCTTGCACCGTGCTCACGCATCCTAGGCTTGCAGAGCCTGCAGGACTCGTCACCTCCCTACGCAGGATGGTTAAGCAGACGATGACACTAGAAGCAAGCACTAGTTTGCCTCTGAAGGTGCGTCCGTCGGTCGTTTTGAGAGATCTCTTTTGGTGGACGCTCGGATCCGTAAGGGGAGCTGAAACTTTAATTGTTTTTAACTTTCCATTGAGTTTAACGCGATCGCGTGACCGGGGGTGGGGTCCCGCGGCCCGGGATGACAGCTCCATGCTGTCGGCTACCTCCGGTAACCGGCAGCATGGAGCTATCACGTCCTGAGCCTGCAGGGCTGTCATTCCTAGAGGATGCATAAAACTACGTCCTCTAGGAATAAAGCCCAGCCGGCCAGGACGTAGAATCCCGATGGGGCCGTCGTTAAGGGGTTAAAGAGCCGATTCCATGGGAAAAACGCATTTTCCGTCAGCTCTGTACAGGTAAGCGGAAACATTTGTCCATTTTCATCAACAAATATTTAATTGATTTTCTAAATTATTGATTTGACAAAGTACATAAAATGCAAATCACAATAATAAAGTATATAATAAAACAAAAGAACTGTTGTGATGAGTCTATGGATGAACCTCGCCTTGTTTCTCAGTGGTAACGCGTCTAAATCATATTCCACATTATTTGAAAGATGCAAAATTGGCCAATCGTTACATTTCGTATTATTCGGTTTGCATAATTTAATTCTTAACCCCTTAGTGACCAGCCCATAGTGTTTTTACGTCCTGCCCAAGTGGGCCTTAATCCCTGAGGACGTAAAAACATGTGTCTGGGTGGATGACAGTGATCATGTAAAGTTAAAAAAAAAAGTGTGAAAAAGTAAAAAAAAAGTTTAAAAAGTTTTTAAAAAGTTTAAAAAGGGGGGGGCGGAGCTACCTGATGCCGGAGTAAGTCGCTTCTGAGACGCGCTCCGGCGGCCGCGGCTTCTTTAAGGCTCCACAAGCTATCACAGCGGCACAGAGAGACGTCATGGGGCGCAAGAGAGCCCAGAACACCTCGGGGCGCACTCCGGAACGCAGTGCAGGCAGTTTGGAGCCGTTCCTGAGACCGCAAGCAGAGGCGGCCGGTGAGCGGGGAAAAATCAAGATGGCGCCGACGGGAGGTCCGGCGCGACCTAGCAGCAGCGTGCAGAAGGAGAGAGCCGCTGAGACGGACGACTCGGACGATAGCGCAAGCTGCCAGTCCAGGGAGCCCAGATCCACAAACTGCTCACAGTCGCAGGGAGGATCGCAAAGCAGGTCAGATAAAATCCACCCTGACACGGCAACACCACAGGCCGAGCTACAGCACGGAGGAGTGAGGGAACCTACTGCATAGGCGGCGGGCCGGATTCGGCCCGCGGGCATTGTTTGACACCTGTGCTCTAGATCATACAAACTTCTAGGCTGTGGGAGTTGCCGTCCTAAATGCGCAGACCGGTGCCAGCGGCCGGGGAGTGACGTTTCTGTGTGGGGCTCTGCGAACCCCGCACAGAAATAGAGCATGCCGCGGTTTGTTTTCCACGTGTGATTTCGCGCGGACAAACCGCGGCCGTCTGCCTAGGATTGCGTTTTCTAACGCAATCCTATAGCAGCTTCCATGGGTGGAAATTCTGCGGGAAATCCGGCAGCGGAATTTCCGCCCGTGTGCACGGGGCCTAGGGCTGCTCTAAGACGTGCATTCAGAAAACACAGCTTAAAATCGTGGGTTTTTTACCTCAATTTTTAGCAGCACTTTTGAACGCATGGTAAAGCGGTTTTAATGCACCCCACAATTGTGATAGGTGGGGAGGTGCGTTAGAAAACGCAAATACAGGACAGATAGCGCTTAAAAATCACCGCTTCCGAGCTCACGTCTGAGTAATCGCATTCAAATCAATGGAAGCAGTATACCGCAATAAAAAGTGGTGTGTGTGTGTGTGATTTTCATCTAGTGCAGGAAACGCGTTAATAGGGCTAATTCATGTATGGAAATTCGTTTTGCAGCTGTATGCAGCATGATTTAGGTATGGGTACGCGGTGAGAAAGGTAAGGGGGGGCCCTGAGCTGAACTTTTGCACCCGGGCCCTTGAGCCTTTAGGTACGCCCCTGACCCTAAGGGTGTTTCTCACCTCATCTTTCTGCGTTTTATATACAAAAATGACAGGAAAGGGTTGTGACCCGGCGGCCGTCGCAGGGAGAAGATGACCATCGCCACTGTATGCCACGGAAAGGGGTGAACGCGCGTGTGAACTGGCATTTCAAGCGCAACCCGATTACTGTAAACCTTGTTTATGCACAAATACGCTCCACTGCGACAATAGTCTTGGCGTGTACACTCGTCTGCCGAAGCCCTAGGGCCTCTTTCACACGGCGTGCTAAATTTAGCAGAAAAGCGGTCGCAGAAACCGCAATGATTTTTACGTGCATTTGCGCTCCCGATATTCCATTAGAGTCTAAGGGGGTAAGCAAATTCGCTCTCATATGCATAAAATTGCGCCGAGGGCTCCTTCACACGAATGTACTTTAGTCCCCTTATAGTTCTGATCCCAGGAATGCACAAAAATAAAGACTGAAAAACTGGTTGCTCATTGGCAACCCCTGGCTGGGGTTCTGTACCAGCAAGAGATTATTTTAAAATTTAGTTCTTGGAGTCTGGAGTATACCGACCCCTTGTGTGTCAGGGCAAACGGTTTGACCCAATCATTCGGCTGCAGGTGCCTTCCCAATTCTTCTTCCCACGCGTGGACAAAGTCTAGGGGACCATCCACCATCTCCCGGTCCAGCATCATCTTATAAAGTACTGAGATTGGGTGGCTGATGGGGGCTGTGGACATGCACAATTTTTCAAAGTCAGTGGGGTCTTCCGCCCCCCGGGACTCAGGACCCAGGGTGTCTATCGCACTCCTCAGCTGGAAGTATTCTAGTCACGTCCCTGGTGGAACGATGCGTCCTTCAAATAGTTCCGTCAGTGGTTTCAGATTGTCTCCTGTCATTACGTCTCTTAGTCGTGGCGCGGGGTTTATTGACGTGGTCGCTAGGGTTTTTCGGTGTAGGAAGGCCTCAAATTGGGGGTTAGCTAGTAGAGGTGTGAAGGGGCCTGGCACTGAGATCAGTTCTGTATCCCTTGCAAAGCCCGACCAGGCTCTTGTTAGCTGGTTCAGCAGTGGGGACATTACTGTAAGGCGCCTAATTAAGGTCTGCGGGATCCAGAATACTCCCTGCGTCTGCCTGGCATCTAGGTTGTATTCTAGTTCAACCCAGAGCTTGGAGCTCCGGTTCCTGAGCAGGTTTAGCACGCAGTTCGCTATGTTAGCTTTATTATACAGTGAAAAGTCTGGGAGGCCCAGGCCTCCCCTGGGTTTGTCTCTGGTCAGGGTTCTGTATTTAAGTCTGGGACTGCGGCCTCGCCAGACAAACTTAGTAATCAGGGAGCGGATGTGCTTAAAATAGGCCCTGTGCAGTTTTATGGGGAATGCTTGGCATATGTACAGGAACTTTGGTAAGACGTCCATTTTGACCGCGTTCACCCTTCCCGCCCAGGATAGGAAGAGGGGACTCCATTTCCCCAGGTCTCTCTCTAAGTTTGTTAGGAAGGGTTTAAAGTTTAGGTCATATACGTTTGCGGGGTCTTCCGGCAGTTGTATTCCTAAGTATTTGAGGGATTTCGATTGCCATTTGAGTGGGAAAAGTTCCTGTAGGGAGTGTGCTTCGTCCCTTGGGAGGGAGATATTTAGCATTTCGGTTTTTTGCAGGTTGATTTTGAAGTTGCTAATCGCACTAAATTTGTCGAATTCCTGCAGAAGAACCGGGATCCCTATTCTCGGGCAGGATAAATATAGCAGGAGGTCGTCTGCGAATAAAGAGAGTTTAAGCTCCCTCTGGCCCAGTTTAACCCCTCTTATGGCATCGTTTTTTCTTATGGCGTTGGCCAGGGACTCCATCGTCAATATGTATAAAAAGGGGGACAGCGGGCAGCCCTGTCGCGTTCCGTTTCGTATGGGGATGTTATCTGAGAGGGCGCCGTTGATTCTGATCCTCGCCGAGGGGTTCCCGTATAGCGCCATAATCCACTCCCTCATGCGGGGCCCCAGTCCCACTCTCCCCAGTGTGCCCTCTAAGAACCTCCATCCGACCCTGTCGAAGGCCTTTTCGGCGTCGACCGCCATAAGGCCTAATGGAGACCTCTCTTGTCGGGCCCGCGAGATCAGTGACATGGTTTTTATTATATTGTCCCTCCCCTCTCTTCCCGGGACAAACCCCACCTGGTCTCTATGTATTAGTTTCGGGATGTATGGCTGAAGTCGGGTGGCGATTGACTTGGCGAAAAGTTTAACGTCTACGTTTAGGAGTGAAATAGGCCTGTAACTACCGCACTCCGTAGCGTCTTTTCCCGGTTTGGGTATTACGACCAGGTGTGCCTGCAAGGCCTGAGTCGGGAAGGGGCAGCCTCTGTTTATTGCATTGAAAGAATTGGTCAGCAATGGGGCTAATTCGTTTTTGAATAGTTTATAGAATTTTGGGGTCAGTCCGTCTGGGCCCGGGCTCTTGCCTACTTTTAGCTCTTTGATGAGGGCTGAGACTTCTGTGGGGGAGAAGTCCTCTTCCATTTCCGCGGACGCTTCTGGATCTATAGGTCCAGGAGCGTGGCTGTCTAGGTATTCCTCGACTTCACTGTCCCTCGGGGTCCGAGCGGGGTCTCTCTCTATGTTATATAGGCTGCTATAGTATTCGCGGAAGGCCTCGAGAATTTCGGTAGTTGAGTGGGCTACTCCTCCCTGTCGCTTTTGTATTTTCGGGATATAAGTCAGGGGGGCCTTGGGGTGTAGGGTCTTTGAGAGCCATTTCCCACATTTATCTCCATACTCGAACGCGCATCTGCGCATCTTGTCTCTGAATCCTAGTGTCCTTTGGTCGAGTATCGAGAGGATTTGTTGACGAATTGTGGAGATTTCCACTTTCGTGTTTTCTGTGGGTCTACCTTTGTTTAGTCTCTCTTTTGTCTGTAATTCTTCTAAGAGTCTTTTCAGTTTTGCTGACCTGTCTTTTTTTAAGCGGGATCCATGGGAGATGAAGACGCCTCGTAGGACGCACTTCAGGGCCTCCCATTTAATGGGGGGGTCTGTGTGGTCCTCCCTGTGTGTTTCCGCGAACATCTCTATTGTTTTTTTGATGTCTCCGGCGCAGACAGCGTCGTTAAGCAAATTGTCGTTGAGTTTCCACTGAAATGTTTTGGGAGGTCCTCCCACTCTAGAGAGACCCCCATAGATAGGGGCGTGGTCTGACCACAGGAAGGGGCCTATGGAGCACGAGGGGCCATGGTCCAACAGTCTGTGGGATATAAAAAGGTGGTCTATTCGGCTGTAGCTGTTATGCACCGCCGAATGGAAGCTATAGTCCCTGACCCCGGGGTGCAAAATCCTCCACAGGTCCACCAACCTCAGCCTATCTAGTTCTTTTTTGAATGTGCGACGTGCTGCGTGGGAGATGGGGGACTTACCAACCGACGAGTCCAGTCCTGGGTCCATCACTAGATTAAGGTCGCCGCCTAGGATCACGTCAGAGCCATCGGCGAAGTCAGCCAGTTTTCTCAAAGTTGTCAGCCCGAAGGAGATCTGGTCCTGATTGGGGAAATAAATGTTAGCAATTGAGATTATTGAATTCATGACCTCTAGTTTTAAGAAGATGTAACGGCCCTGTGGGTCGACCATTTGATCGATCACCTCATGTTGGAAGGACTTGTGTAGTGCCACCGAGACCCCCCTCGCCTTTTTTGTGGGGTGCGGGCTGTGGACCCACGTGGTGTAGAATTTAGAGGAAAAGCGTGGAATGTTGTCTGCTTTAAAGTGGGTCTCTTGCAGTAAGGCTACCATTATTTTTTTCTTATGTAAGTGATACAGAACTTGGCTTCTTTTCCCCGGAGTGTTCAGGCCTTTAACATTGTAAGTGCAGACTGTTACGTTGGCCATATCTCTAGTAGTTGAGTGAGCGTGTTTTGGAATGCTAGGTGACCAATCTTAGGGTGTGGGGGGGGGGGGGGTGTAAGGCACAAGTGGGAGAGGTGGGAAGGGGGGGTGAAAGAACAACACAGAAACAGACAGGAGAAATATAACATATATGGGGTGAGGCCCCATTAAACTTTCCTCAGTGCAGTTTAAGGAAAACACCTTACGTGGCAGCGCCCGGGCTGCACCCTCTGCTGGGGAACGAACGAAACCTGGCATCGGAGCTGTGCCCCGTTACGGCCGCGGCTAGAACAAATATAACATTTTAAGGCTATAGCTTAGTGGCTCCGTTCTCAGGAGCGTTAGTGATGTCTCAGCGGGTCTCTGGAGCGGGTGGGCAAGCGGGGACGTCGGCTTGCGTTTGTCTCTTGACAGTTGGTCGGCATCTCAGAAGAGAGGGTCTGGGTTGTCAGCGTTTGGTTTTGTCGCTGGCTCTTTGCCATGGGGAGCCCACAGCGGGAGCCAGCGCCCCTACGTGTCTGGGCCAGTCCGGTAAGTCAATCATCGGGAGTTCGAATGTGTGCAGGAAATTGGGCAGATCCCCCAGGGACCTAAAGGTTGCTCTTTTGTTCCCTTTGCGCGCCTGCAGTTGGAAGGGGTAGCCCCATTGATATAGAATGTCCTTATCTCTCAGCGCCGTCAGTAGTGGTTTTAGTGCTCTTCTTTGTTGAAGTGTGCGGCGGGAAAGGTCTTGTAGGATGAGAATGGGGGACCCCTTGTAGTGTAGATTTCCAGCATCTCTAGCGCTTCTCATTATCTGTTCTTTCTCCTGGAAGAAGTGCACTCTGCACACTACATCTCGCGGCCTTGCGGGGTCTGCGGAGCGCGGGCCCAGAGTGCGGTGTATTCTGTCGATCTCTATGAGGTCTTCTGGTGGGCGTTTCAGTAAGTCGTTGAAGAATTTTTGTGCCCAGGTGGCAAGTTGGTTGTGCTCGACCCTTTCGTCTAGGCCTCTTATGCGCAAATTGTTCCGCCTATGGCGGTTTTCAAGGTCGTCTAAGTGAAGAAACAACTCCGAAATTTGGGCCGACTGTGCTTGGATGACCTTTCTGTGCGAGTCGACAGTGTCAATTAGCTTTTCCTGTATTTCCTCCACTTCCCCAAGGCGTTGACCTACGTGCAGGATGTCTTTTTGTAGACCTGTAATGTCTCTTTTGTGGGATTGTTCGAGCTTATATAGAGATTCGTCCAGATCTCTTTTGGTGGGGAGTGAACGCAGGTGTGCGCGCCAATCCCATTGCTCCTCTTCGCAATGTGAGTCTGGTGGAGGGTGCTGGCGTGGGCCCCTTGTGTTTGCCCCTGAGGGTGATGAATAGGGGGAGCATGGGGGGCTACAGGGCTCTTGAGATACTGCCAGTTCTTCTGTGTCCTTTGTGGGCCGCCCCTCCCCCGCTGCTGTTTGTGTGCCTGGTGGGGAGTGCTGCTGTCAGTAGGCAGTCTGCTCTCGGCTTGTTCTGTCTAATGCAGACAGTAATAGAGGAGTGCCGATAGCAGACTGACAACGGCCGCGGAGGAGGGAAGGGGAGTGCAGAGAACATGATCTCTGCAGCAAGGAGAGCATCGCTGAGGAGGAGCAGCTGCAGGGTGAGAGCCTTGTGTGTGTGTGTGTGTATATATGTGTGTGTGGTTTCTGCGAGTGGATTACGCAATTCCGACCCGCTAATTGGGGGGAATTGTGTAATCCAATGCATGCGATTGATCCGTGGATTACCGTTGATCAAGCGCATGCAGAACCCGTAATTCCTCTCCGGTCATGTGTGACCGGCCTAATGTTAGTTCGCTACTTTATCATGTGACCGGGGACCGCTCAACGAGGCCCCCGGTCACTGCTCCAAGCACGCAGCAACCATTGGTCGCTGGGAGCAAGGAGATTTAAAATTTCCTGGGCTCCCCAGCTCCTGCGAATGTGTCCGGCATTTTGCCGGCGGGCGCATACCCAGGAGCTGGCAGGATCCATGGAGGATAATCGCATCTGGATTCAAATGCGGAAGCCTCCGAGAAGATGTTTCATCTCCTCTCACCGATCGCTTCGGTGAGGGGAGATGAAACTGCCACTTTTTAAAGAACTTTTACGTGATCGCCATTATGCATTGGATAACGGCGATCACGTGACCAGTAACCGTATACCGCGGCTCCCCGTGACATCTCCAGGCTCTTGGCGACCTTTGGTAGCCAGCAGCAGGGAGATGTTACATTTATTGGGCAATCTTTCACTTTTGCGCAGAAGCTGGGGTAAGGTCCACGGATCAACATCCCACCAGGGAACAAATCCGGGACCTTGGGTACGTAATTTCATCCCCCTTACGGATACGATCCGTAAGGGGAGATGAAACTTTAACTTTTTAAACTTTTACCTTTTTTTTTTTTTTACTTTTTAACTTTATATGATCACCGTTATCCCAGTCATATCTCCCTGCACTCGGCTATCTGTGACAGCCGGGTGCAGGGAGATTTTGAATTTGCCGGGCTCGCCGGCTTCTGCGCATGCGCGCCACATTATTTAGATCCCACATTTTCAGGAATTAATGCAATTTAGATTAAAAAAAAAAAAAAAGTGTTCGGGTAATGTGCTATTCTAAAATTTTTTCCCCCAAAATCATTTTCATGTGCACTGACACCCCAAAATGGATACCCCTGTTTGTATTGTTTTCAGAAATGTACCCATTGTGGCCCTAATGTTATGTTAGTATGCACAGCATACTATTGTCCAAATTCGACGTACGTGTACACACGCGTACGTACATACACACGCGTACGTACACACGCGTACGTACATACACACGCGTACGTACACACGCGTACGTACATACATACATACACGTACGTACGCGTACATACATACACGCACGTACATACATAAACACATGTACATACGTACATACACGCACGTACGTACATACATACACGCACGTACACACATACACGCACGTACGTACATACATACACGCACGTACGTACATACATACATACATGCACGCACGTACGTACGTACATACATACATACACGCACGTACTTACATACATACACGCACGTACGTACATACATTGTGCATTTCGATCGCACAAAAAAATACGCAGCATACTATATTTTCTCGCACATTCTCATAGGGAAAGAACGCATATTATACTAATTGTCTATTTCACTAGCTGAGATAATCGTTGCGTGTTATTTCTTTGTCTGTGCAAATATGCGTAAGCTCGTCGGAATCCAGCCTAAATGTAAAAATATATCTTTATAAGGCCATTTTCACACTGTTTTTCCTCTCACTACGGTTCCATGTGTTTTTGGCGCTGCACTCCCATGTGTATCCAACATGTCCAACATGTCGGGGCTTCCTCTATATCAGTGATGGCGAACCTTTTAGAGACTGGGTACCCAAACTGCAACACAAAACCCACTTATTTATCCCAAAGTGCCAACGTGTCAGGGGCGGGGCTGATCAGGACGTATGATTTTACCCCGTCGTTCTAAAAAGGATAGGGCCTCTTTAACCCTCTGCAATCCAATTTTGGATTCGGGGTTGCCTAGGGGCTTTTCTTTTTCTGCCTTATACTATGGCGCCTTCTGCTGGCTAAAGTTAGGGCTCCTTCCCACGGAGGGATTTCCGCTGCGTAATACGCTGCGTAAGTCCGCTGCATTGCCCGCAGCTATTAGGTTCTATTGAACCTAATAGCTCAATGCTCACGGTGCGGAATTCCATCGCGGAATTCCGCACTGTGAAATCACCCGACCTCACCCGCGGTATGCTTTATTTGCCGCGGGTGTACGCGTGGCCGGCCTCCATTCTAGTCAATGGAAGCCGTCCGTCACGCTATCTTCCGCTGTAGCACAGCGGAAGATAGAGTAAAAAACGCTTCCCCGCCCACCGCCAGCCGCGTCATATGACCCAGTAGATTTTGGTAGGCCGCTGTCTCCCCCTTGTGTGCTGCATTAAAAATGCACTCAGCTAAAAATAAAAAAAGGTCCAGTTCTGTGGCTTCTCGGAGGAGATAGGGGTTCCCCCACCTCCCGTCTCCAAGCTGCAGTGGAGACTGACTAACATGGCTGCCGGTATTTATACTTCTAAATTGATGACATCACAATGCAGTGACATCAGCCTGCCAGACACCTGGCTCATTTGCATACAGTGTGTTGCAATAATAAAGTAATACAGTAACAAATATAAGTAAGGTAAAGGTATTGGGGCACAATCATTTGGCATAGTTTTGGCGCAGAGATTAGCGGTAGCTTGTGTGCTTGTCAAGAATCTGGCACTAGTTTTTGCTTAATGTTAAATATTCTTTAGGACTCCTTCACACGGGCGCAGCAATCTACAGCCGCAGTGAGGCTGAAAAAAACAAAAAAAACGCGTAATCATGCTATACTTCCGCCATGTATCACGTGATGCATGGCTTCAATTGACTGCAATGGACGCCGGCTGCGCGTTTTCCCGTGGCAATTAGAACATGGCACGATTTCTTTCATGATGTGTGAACATTTAAAGGCAGTAAGCTATTATTAGGTTCATGAAACGCGGCAGAAATCCATCCGTGGGCATTAGCCCTAAGTCAGTAGATCATGCCTTGACTCCTCTTTTAGCTCCATTGACTGACTTGCCAAAATATATATTCACCTCAATTCACAGCGCATCTATGCTACAAAATCAGCGTGTATACCAGAACTATCCCCCAAACTATAAAGCTAACGTCACACGGACGAGTGCGATATCGGGCCGTGAATCACTCCCTCGCCAACATGCAATTTCCCCGCGGATGTGAGGCATTTTTATCTCAAAACCGCCTCGCATCACTTCGGGTAAGTAGCCGTGCCGGAGGATAGCTAGGAAAGCTGCAAAACGAATTTCCATACATGAATTAGCCCTATTAACGCGTTTCCTGCGCTAGATGAGAATCACACACACACACCGCTTTTTATTGCGGTATACTGTTTCTATTGATTTGAATGCGATTACTCAGACGTGAGCTCGGAAGCGGTGATTTTTAAGCGCTATCTGTCCTGTATTTGCGTTTTCTAACGCACCTCCCCACCCATCACAATTGTGGGGTGCATTAAAACCGCTTTACCATGCGTTCAAAAGTGCTGCTCAAAATTGAGGTAAAAAACCCACGATTTTAAGCTGTGTTTTCTGAACGCACGTCTTAGAGCAGCCTTAGGCCCCGTGCACACGGGCGGAAATTCCGCTGCCGGATTTCCTGCAGAATTTCCACCCATGGAAGCAGAAAAGAGAACGCAGCAGGTTCTATTTTACCGCGGATATCCGCAGCATAGAGCCTATTGTGCTCCGTGGTCGCGGATATACCCGCAGCCTATACGCAACTATATTGTAAAGAGAATTCTGAAGGCACCCATTGAAACAAATATGTTTGTGTGAAGCGGCCCTTACTGTACTTTTGTTAGCATGAATCAAGCACATTTGCAAGCGCAAAAAAACACGCAACCATGCCGCCATTTATTGAAATAGGCAATTAGTGTAATTAGAATAATACATGTTCTTCCCCTGCAGAAATGCACGAGAAAATAAAGGGGACTGCTTTTTTTTTGGACAAAATGCGCATGCAAAATACACTTATGTGAAGGAACTCGCTGCAATCAGCGGGTTCTACTGACGTGTATTTAGCATGTATATTTTTCATGCGTAATATGCTACGCAAATACATCTGTGTGAATCTGGCCGAAGAGCCCACGGTGGTATGCGTAAAACGCTGCGTCTCTGCGGTGAGAACACAATCGTGGACATGAGCCCTAAGGCTGGAGCTCTATGGAGTCTTTCGCCATGACATGGGTCATGTGACCAAAGATCGCTGTGCAGCCCTGTGAACTTGCATTCTCAAATATATCAATGGGGTCGCGCAAGTTCCCACAACCTATAGAGTGCTAAAACCTCACCGAGGTTGGATTTTTGCAATATATTGGTCGCAGCTACTTGTGAGTTGTATCGCAACTACATTGTCTTCAGTAAGGCCAGCTGCACACAACCGCTTCACATTCCGATTGCGGGATACCACAGCAGAATCTGGCCGTTACCCCAGCCGGCGAACCTGCGTTCCTGCAGATTCTGTAATGCAGATGACCGCGAGTGTAAAGGAAGTAGCAGTAGTATGTATCTTTCAATGCATGTGATTTGCTGCAGATCCTCCGTGTGGACGACGACTGCGGATTGAACAATAGGAAACCGGTGGTGTGAAGCCGGCCCGAGAGTGTGAGGTCGCAGGGCTATACAGCGATCTTGGTCACGTAGCACTAGTCTCATTGCATGACTACGACTCCGCCGTTCATGGGAGCTCAGTGCTTGACATGACAACTCCCTGCTGTTGGCGCGACCACCAGTCACCCTTAAAAGTCAACAGAAAGTTAAAAAATGGTAAAATGTAATCTTCGCTCATATTCGTGAGGGGAGATGCAATTACATACCTAAGGCCCCCGGATTTACCCTTGGACCGTGGACGTTTTTTATGATATTTTTTGGGGGGGGGGAATTGAATGACCCAAAAAGTACAATTCTGACATTTTGGCTTTTTTTCTGACAACATAAATGATGCAGATTTTTTGAGAGTTCAAATTGTTATGGACACGAAGATACCAAATAGATTTTAGATGTTCTTATTTCATCACCGGTGCTCAGGAAAGATGTTACAGTATTGGAGGGGGTTCAAAGAAGAGCGACTAAACTAATACAGGGGACTCAGGCTAGCTGTGGTCCAGTCGCAAGGGCTGTGAAAAACCCTGTGGTAGACCCGGAGAGCTTGCCTTAGCTTGCTCGATGGGCCTGCCTCGATCTGGGAGGTCGAGGAGGGTCAACCGTTGAGGGCTGCGGGGTAGTGTAGGGACAGTTAGTAAAACAGACAGTTTCATTACTGCTAACCGTCATCAGAATATGCAGCATTATAGAAACACACGCTCATAACCTCAGGACACATTTTACCTGCACATAACCCTCAGGCGTCATTTGACGACACATTGCTCATTCTCGCCCCTGCCCTCTCCATCAAACTCGGAGAGATGGCGCTGATTTTGTACCTGAAACCACGTGATGTCGGACGTCCATGACTACAGCAACTCACGCAGGACCGTATGGAAAAAGACCATATTTGGACCACCCAATCCCATGCTTTGATTCCCAACCACGTATTGCTTCCTGCTGCCCATAAAGGGCAATTAACTCATGCTATATAAGATGCTATACGCCTACTAATAAACAGTCAGGAAGACTTTCTTCACTGACAGTCTTGTCTCCGTGTGATCTCTTACATTGTGCGCACAATCTCTGAACATAAATCTGGAAGGGTACAAACATTCCTATTGATTACGCCGTAGACCCCAAAATAAATCCACATCACTGAGAAGCTCCACTGAAATCAATGGAGGTGTTTTACAGTGTTTACCGTGGCTTTTCAAACGCCGAGCTAAACGCTGTAAAAACTGTCTGTGTGAGAGCGGCCCTAGTGACGAAGTCTGTTTGCTCCTTAACCCCTTAGTGACTTCCTGCCTAAGCGGCCTTTAATCTCCAGGGCCGTAAAAAGACACTTGCTCTGGGGATTAAAGCCCTGGGGGCTGTGGACATGACAGCTCCCTGCTGTTGGCGCGACCACCAGTCACCCTTAAAAGTAAACAAAGTTAAAAAATGGTAAAATGTAATCTTCGCTCATATTCGTGAGGGGAGATGTAATTACATACCTAAGGCCCCCGGATTTACCTTTGGACCTCACCTCGGCTTCTGCGCACGCGCCCGTCGTCAACGTTGGCCGATGCAAGAGCCGCAGTTTGCCTGAGTAATTTAAGATATCCCTGCTCCTGGCTACCAAACATAGCCGAGAGCCTGGAGATTTCATGGTGGGCCGCAGTACGTGGTCCCCAGTCACGTGATTGCCATTAGCCAATGGATAACGGCGATCATGTAAAAGTAAAAGAGTTACAGCTTCACCTCCTGTCACGAATCCAATCCGTAAGGGAAGGTGAAAATATTTCCCTAAGGCCTCCGGCGATGTCCCCCGACGGGATCCTTATCCTCGGTTGGATAACGGCGATCATGTAAAAGTTAAGAAAAAGTTGAAGTTTAATCTCCCCTCTTTGATCGGTGAGAGGAGATGAAACTTCTTACCGGAGGCCTCCGTATTTGAACCTCGATGTGATCCTCCTCCGTGGACCTTCTCCGGCTTCTGCGCATGAACCTGCCTTAAAATGCCAGACACATGCGCAGCAGCTAGGGAGCCCGGTAAATTTTAAATCTCTGTGCTCCCGGCTAACAAAGGTCACCAAGAGCCTGGAGCAGTGATCGGTGGTCTCGTTGAGCTGTCCCTGGTCACGTGATAAAAAGGTAGCGATCTACCGAAGGCCGGTCTCACACGACTGGATATGTTATACAGCCAGCCGCGGCGAAGTAGAGATCGGTGGCCGGGACCCGGACGGCACATGCTTTTTTTTTTCCCAGCATCCTTGGCTGCTTTTTCAGCTGTGTGAGGGAAGCCTTAGACTGGTGTATAAAATGCTGGTTTAAGTAAATATCCTACAAAATGTTTAAAATTTGGAGACACGCTTTATTGTATACATATTTTTGATCAATTCAAAAAATGAAATACAATCCTATATAGATTTGGTTACATACTGTGCCATGTAATCCCGAACATTGTTTGCATATAAAAAATAATCCTCCTCCTCCTCCTCGGAGGGAACATAAACAGGCAGAAACTAAAAGGGAAAGATAAGGTCCAGTTAAAGGGAACATATCAGCACCCACATTATGGGGCTCAAAGCTGAGGGAGGAACTTGTAGAGGGGGGGGGGGGTGGTTTTTATACTCTCCAGGTCCCTCATTCCAGCGCTGTAACCCTGAGAAATCGGAGAAGCAGACAGCACGACTCTGCAGACGGCTCTGTAAGCATGCGCTCTCGTATAGAGTTTAATGAGAGAGCACATGCGCATTATCTTCTAAAAAGGGTCACGCTGCGCGTGTTCTGATTTCTCGGAGACACAGTGCTGGAAAAGAGGAACCTGGTGAGTATAAAAAGCAGCTCCCTGTTACCCCCAATTCCTTACCTTTCAGCCCCATAGCATAGTTTACTTTAATAAACAGGAATGATTCTACTACAGATCTCCGCTAAAACGTTTTGGGAACATTATATTTCATATAGTATTCCTTACCCCTACTTCTACATTGGTACAGACTTGACACACGGTCATGAGTAAAAGTTTTGCCCCGAGAATTGTAAGTAGAAGAAAAGATGAATAAATAAATAAGTAAATAAATATAATAAGGGATCTTCCCATAGGATTATCATGTCCGTATGGGATACCTACTCCACTTAGCCAGAGGGGAGAGATGCCATCAAGCAATAGCTCTCGCTCAGGTAGACATTGGCCTTCTATGTAATACATGGCATTCATGTACTGGTCAGTAACACTAATACAGCTCTGTACTCCCAGAATACTGTAAACGTACAGGCCTATTGAACATTGAAGCTTCTAAGACTATGGCCAAAGACAAAAACTTGCTTGGTAGATCTCAGGGTAGGGCTTATATTTCAAGCCCCATTGAAAAATAATGGTACAGCTTATTTTGTAGGTAGTTCTTATTTTTGGGGAAACAGGGTAGTTACTCCCATTCTCCACACCCTTTTTAGAGGACAGGATGTGTTAATGTAGAATATCCTAGCATCCCCGAAGGAAACAGACAGACCTGGACAAGCTGATTTCTCCTGCGGAAACAAAGGCAAACCCCCATAGATTAAGGGCTCACTCAGACGGGAGTATGTGTCCCACGTATTTTTCATATGCACATTTACTACGCCTGTTAAATCCCCAAAAACTAGATAAGGTGCATATTCCGCACCAAAATAGGACACGGTGCAATTTTTTTTCCACAGACGTGAATAAAAAACGCTGGTGTGAGAAGCCCTAATTTATGGAAATTCGTTTTGCAGCTGTATGCAGCATGATTTAGGTATGGGTACGCGGTGAGAAAGGTAAGGGGGGGCCCTGAGCTGAACTTTTGCACCCGGGCCCTTGAGCCTTTAGGTACGCCCCTGACCCTAAGGGTGTTTCTCACCTCATCTTTCTGCGTTTTATATACAAAAATGACAGGAAAGGGTTGTGACCCGGCGGCCGTCGCAGGGAGAAGATGACCATCGCCACTGTATGCCACGGAAAGGGGTGAACGCGCGTGTGAACTGGCATTTCAAGCGCAACCCGATTACTGTAAACCTTGTTTATGCACAAATACGCTCCACTGCGACAATAGTCTTGGCGTGTACACTCGTCTGCCGAAGCCCTAGGGCCTCTTTCACACGGCGTGCTAAATTTAGCAGAAAAGCGGTCGCAGAAACCGCAATGATTTTTACGTGCATTTGCGCTCCCGATATTCCATTAGAGTCTAAGGGGGTAAGCAAATTCGCTCTCATATGCATAAAATTGCGCCGAGGGCTCCTTCACACGAATGTACTTTAGTCCCCTTATAGTTCTGATCCCAGGAATGCACAAAAATAAAGACTGAAAAACTGGTTGCTCATTAGTGCTTAAACCAGGTCAGTCATGAAGGAGTTAACTGCGGGCATTCACTGCTGGTCAGTGAGGTTACAGATGGAGGGTTGTTAGGTGAATTGCATGTAAATCTGCAATAGTTTGGGGGACTCCCAGCAGACAGAGGGGTTCTCCTCCAGCAAGCAGGCAGCACATGGTTAACTACCTAAGCCGGGTGCGGGTGAATGCAACGCTTGTATGAAAGAGGCCTAAAGCTGCGGGGGGGGGTTTTCTCCCCCCTTCCCCCATGCACAGATATACGTTGTCCTCGTGTGCAGGGGGGGGGGGGATGGAAGAGCCAGGAGCAGGAACTGAGCTCAGGCCCCCCCCCTCTCTGCCTCCTCTCCGCCCCTCTGCACTATTTGCAATGGGGAGAGGTGGGGCAGGGGCGGGGCTAATTCTCGGAACTTAGCCCCGCCCTGCCTCTTCCCATTGCAAATAGTGCAGAGGGGCGGAGAGGGGGACGGGAGCTCAGTTCCTTCTCCTGGCTCTTCCATCCCCCCTCCCCCCCCCCCCCCTGCACATTACATAGAGAACGCCCACAAGTGACCCCATTTTGAAAACTAGACCCCAGAACAAATTTATCTAGGGGTGTACTGCACATTTTGACCCCACAGCTTTTAAATGAATTCAAGCAAAGCAAAGGGGAAAAAATTGTGATTTTCGTTTTTTGGCAATTTTGTTATTTTAAAAACAGCATTTTTGTACAGCACACACATGAATTAAGATTTGCACCCCAAAATAGATACCCCTGTTTGTCCAGTGTTCAGAGACATACCCATTGTGGCCCTAATCTTATGTCTGGATGCACAAAGGGGCCCAAAATGTAAGGAGTAGTCGGTGGCTTTCAGAACTGAAATTTAGCATGAAGGGGATTTCGGCCCCATAGCACACTTGTAGAGCCCTTGAGCGGCCAAAACGACAGAGAACCCCTACAAATGACCCCATTTTGAAAACTAGACCCCTTAACGAATTCATCTAGTGGTGTACTGCGTATTTTTACCGCACAATTTTTGAATAAATCTAAGCAGTAGGAAAAATTTCAATTTTCATTATTTTGGCAGTTGTATCAATTTAATCGGACGTAAAAACACTATGGGCTGGTCGTTAAGGGGTTAAACCATCGGATGGTTGGCTCTGAGCCAGTCATATATGTATCTCATGGGCTAGAGATGTACCTTGAAGCTTCTAGGGCCCTAACAGGGCTTTCCCCACCATGTGCCATTTATAATACTAGTGTGGCAGGAGAGTGACTGCCACCTCTGTACACCTTATTTCTCTATCAAGGAGTACAGTCATTGCCTCTAGGGAGTACTTAGTCTGTCCTGGTATTGTGATGAAGGTAGGTACAACACATAGTGCCATGATAACCTTTGCTGAATTTTTAAGTAATTTATTTGAGAAGGGAATACTTGGCCAAGGAATGTTGGAAAACCCTATTCTAGATGCTCATGGTCTGCTTGTATCTTGTGCGCACTCTTCTCTGAACACACACCCTTAGGGCTAATTCACATGGACATATGTCTCCCAATGTGAAAAATACATGCGTAGTAAGCAGTGCTAAAAGCCCACTGATTTGTCTAGGGCTTCTCACACCAGCGTTTTTTATTCACGTCTGTGGAAAAAAAATTGCACCGTGTCCTATTTTGGTGCGGAATATGCACCTTATCTAGTTTTTGGGGATTTAACAGGCGTAGTAAATGTGCATATGAAAAATACGTGGGACACATACTCCCGTCTGAGTGAGCCCTTAATCTATGGGGGTTTGCCTTTGTTTCCGCAGGAGAAATCAGCTTGTCCAGGTCTGTCTGTTTCCTTCGGGGATGCTAGGATATTCTACATTAACACATCCTGTCCTCTAAAAAGGGTGTGGAGAATGGGAGTAACTACCCTGTTTCCCCAAAAATAAGAACTACCTACAAAATAAGCTGTACCATTATTTTTCAATGGGGCTTGAAATATAAGCCCTACCCTGAGATCTACCAAGCAAGTTTTTGTCTTTGGCCATAGTCTTAGAAGCTTCAATGTTCAATAGGCCTGTACGTTTACAGTATTCTGGGAGTACAGAGCTGTATTAGTGTTACTGACCAGTACATGAATGCCATGTATTACATAGAAGGCCAATGTCTACCTGAGCGAGAGCTATTGCTTGATGGCATCTCTCCCCTCTGGCTAAGTGGAGTAGGTATCCCATACGGACATGATAATCCTATGGGAAGATCCCTTATTATATTTATTTACTTATTTATTTATTCATCTTTTCTTCTACTTACAATTCTCGGGGCAAAACTTTTACTCATGACCGTGTGTCAAGTCTGTACCAATGTAGAAGTAGGGGTAAGGAATACTATATGAAATATAATGTTCCCAAAACGTTTTAGCGGAGATCTGTAGTAGAATCATTCCTGTTTATTAAAGTAAACTATGCTATGGGGCTGAAAGGTAAGGAATTGGGGGTAACAGGGAGCTGCTCTTTATACTCACCAGGTTCCTCTTTTCCAGCACTGTGTCTCCGAGAAATCAGAACACGCGCAGCGTGACCCTTTTTAGAAGATAATGCGCATGTGCTCTCTCATTAAACTCTATACGAGAGCGCATGCTTACAGAGCCGTCTGCAGAGTCGTGCTGTCTGCTTCTCCGATTTCTCAGGGTTACAGCGCTGGAATGAGGGACCTGGAGAGTATAAAAACCACCCCCCCCCCCCTCTACAAGTTCCTCCCTCAGCTTTGAGCCCCATAATGTGGGTGCTGATATGTTCCCTTTAACTGGACCTTATCTTTCCCTTTTAGTTTCTGCCTGTTTATGTTCCCTCCGAGGAGGAGGAGGAGGATTATTTTTTATATGCAAACAATGTTCGGGATTACATGGCACAGTATGTAACCAAATCTATATAGGATTGTATTTCATTTTTTGAATTGATCAAAAATAT
The DNA here is from genome assembly GCF_035609145.1 of Eleutherodactylus coqui. Classification (NCBI taxonomy): domain Eukaryota; kingdom Metazoa; phylum Chordata; class Amphibia; order Anura; family Eleutherodactylidae; genus Eleutherodactylus; species Eleutherodactylus coqui. Next base: position 82,656 of record NW_027102283.1, on the reverse strand, counting down.
GTATACAATAAAGCGTGTCTCCAAATTTTAAACATTTTGTAGGATATTTACTTAAACCAGCATTTTATACACCAGTCTAAGGCTTCCCTCACACAGCTGAAAAAGCAGCCAAGGATGCTGGGAAAAAAAAAAGCATGTGCCGTCCGGGTCCCGGCCACCGATCTCTACTTCGCCGCGGCTGGCTGTATAACATATCCAGTCGTGTGAGACCGGCCTTCGGTAGATCGCTACCTTTTTATCACGTGACCAGGGACAGCTCAACGAGACCACCGATCACTGCTCCAGGCTCTTGGTGACCTTTGTTAGCCGGGAGCACAGAGATTTAAAATTTACCGGGCTCCCTAGCTGCTGCGCATGTGTCTGGCATTTTAAGGCAGGTTCATGCGCAGAAGCCGGAGAAGGTCCACGGAGGAGGATCACATCGAGGTTCAAATACGGAGGCCTCCGGTAAGAAGTTTCATCTCCTCTCACCGATCAAAGAGGGGAGATTAAACTTCAACTTTTTCTTAACTTTTACATGATCGCCGTTATCCAACCGAGGATAAGGATCCCGTCGGGGGACATCGCCGGAGGCCTTAGGGAAATATTTTCACCTTCCCTTACGGATTGGATTCGTGACAGGAGGTGAAGCTGTAACTCTTTTACTTTTACATGATCGCCGTTATCCATTGGCTAATGGCAATCACGTGACTGGGGACCACGTACTGCGGCCCACCATGAAATCTCCAGGCTCTCAGCTATGTTTGGTAGCCAGGAGCAGGGATATCTTAAATTACTCAGGAAATCTGCGGCTCTTGCATCGGCCAACGTTGACGACGGGCGCGTGCGCAGAAGCTGAGGTGAGGTCCAAGGGTAAATCCGGGGGCCTTAGGTATGTAATTGCATCTCCCCTCACGAATATGAGCGAAGATTACATTTTACCATTTTTTAACTTTCTGTTGACTTTTAAGGGTGACTGGTGGTCGCGCCAACAGCAGGGAGTTGTCATGTCAAGCACTGAGCTCCCATGAACGGCGGAGTCGTAGTCATGCAATGAGACTAGTGCTACGTGACCAAGATCGCTGTATAGCCCTGCGACCTCACACTCTCGGGCCGGCTTCACACCACCGGTTTCCTATTGTTCAATCCGCAGTCGTCGTCCACACGGAGGATCTGCAGCAAATCACATGCATTGAAAGATACATACTACTGCTACTTCCTTCACACTCGCGGTCATCTGCATTACAGAATCTGCAGGAACGCAGGGTCGCCGGCTGGGGTAACGGCCAGATTCCGCTGTGGTATCCCGCATTCGGAATGTGAAGCGGTCGTGTGCAGCTGGCCTTACTGAAGACAATGTAGTTGCGATACAACTCACAAGTAGCTGCGACCAATATATTGCAAAAATCCAACCTCGGTGAGGTTTTAGCACTCTATAGGTTGTGGGAACTTGCGCGACCTCATTGATATATTTGAGAATGCAAGTTCACAGGGCTGCACAGCGATCTTTGGTCACATGACCCATGTCATGGCGAAAGACTCCATAGAGCTCCAGCCTTAGGGCTCATGTCCACGATTGTGTTCTCACCGCAGAGAGGCAGCGTTTTACGCATACCACCGTGGGCTCTTCGGCCAGATTCACACAGATGTATTTGCGTAGCATATTACGCATGAAAAATATACATGCTAAATACACGTCAGTAGAACCCGCTGATTGCAGCGAGTTCCTTCACATAAGTGTATTTTGCATGCGCATTTTGTCCAAAAAAAAAGCAGTCCCCTTTATTTTCTCGTGCATTTCTGCAGGGGAAGAACATGTATTATTCTAATTACACTAATTGCCCATTTCAATAAATGGCGGCATGGTTGCGTCTTCTTTTGCGCTTGCAAATGTGCTTGATTCATGCTAACAAAAGTACAGTAAGGGCCGCTTCACACAAACATATTTGTTTCAATGGGTGCCTTCAGAATTCTCTTTACAATATAGTTGCGTATAGGCTGCGGGTATATCCGCGACCACGGAGCACAATAGGCTCTATGCTGCGGATATCCGCGGTAAAATAGAACCTGCTGCGTTCTCTTTTCTGCTTCCATGGGTGGAAATTCTGCAGGAAATCCGGCAGCGGAATTTCCGCCCGTGTGCACGGGGCCTAAGGCTGCTCTAAGACGTGCGTTCAGAAAACACAGCTTAAAATCGTGGGTTTTTTACCTCAATTTTGAGCAGCACTTTTGAACGCATGGTAAAGCGGTTTTAATGCACCCCACAATTGTGATGGGTGGGGAGGTGCGTTAGAAAACGCAAATACAGGACAGATAGCGCTTAAAAATCACCGCTTCCGAGCTCACGTCTGAGTAATCGCATTCAAATCAATGGAAGCAGTATACCGCAATAAAAAGCGGTGTGTGTGTGTGATTTTCATCTAGTGCAGGAAACGCGTTAATATGGCTAATTCATGTATGGAAATTCATTTTGCAGCTGTATGCAGCATGATTTAGGTATGGGTAGGCGGTGAGAAAGGTAAGGGGGGGCCCTGAGCTGAACTTTTGCACCCGGGCCCTTGAGCCTTTAGGTACGCCCCTGACCCTAAGGGTGTTTCTCACCTCATCTTTCTGCGTTTTATATACAAAAATGACAGGAAAGGGTTGTGACCCGGCGGCCGTCGCAGGGAGAAGATGACCATCGCCACTGTATGCCACGGAAAGGGGTGAACGCGCGTGTGAACTGGCATTTCAAGCGCAACCCGATTACTGTAAACCTTGTTTATGCACAAATACGCTCCACTGCGACAATAGTCTTGGCGTGTACACTCGTCTGCCGAAGCCCTAGGGCCTCTTTCACACGGCGTGCTAAATTTAGCAGAAAAGCGGTCGCAGAAACCGCAATGATTTTTACGTGCATTTGCGCTCCCGATATTCCATTAGAGTCTAAGGGGGTAAGCAAATTCGCTCTCATATGCATAAAATTGCGCCGAGGGCTCCTTCACACGAATGTACTTTAGTCCCCTTATAGTTCTGATCCCAGGAATGCACAAAAATAAAGACTGAAAAACTGGTTGCTCATTAGTGCTTAAACCAGGTCAGTCATGAAGGAGTTAACTGCGGGCATTCACTGCTGGTCAGTGAGGTTACAGATGGAGGGTTGTTAGGTGAATTGCATGTAAATCTGCAATAGTTTGGGGGACTCCCAGCAGACAGAGGGGTTCTCCTCCAGCAAGCAGGCAGCACATGGTTAACTACCTAAGCCGGGTGCGGGTGAATGCAACGCTTGTATGAAAGAGGCCTAAAGCTGCGGGGGGGGTTTTCTCCCCCCTTCCCCCATGCACAGATATACGTTGTCCTCGTGTGCAGGGGGGGGGGGATGGAAGAGCCAGGAGCAGGAACTGAGCTCCCGCCCCCCCTCTCTGCCTCCTCTCCGCCCCTCTGCACTATTTGCAATGGGGAGAGGTGGGACAGGGGCGGGGCTAATTCTCGGAACTTAGCCCCGCCCTGCCTCTTCCCATTGCAAATAGTGCAGAGGGGCGGAGAGGGGGACGGGAGCTCAGTTCCTTCTCCTGGCTCTTCCATCCCCCCCCCCCCCCTGCACATTACATAGAGAACGCCCACAAGTGACCCCATTTTGAAAACTAGACCCCAGAACAAATTTATCTAGGGGTGTACTGCACATTTTGACCCCACAGCTTTTAAATGAATTCAAGCAAAGCAAAAGGAAAAAAATTGTGATTTTCGTTTTTTGGCAATTTTGTTATTTTAAAAACAGCATTTTTGTACAGCACACACATGAATTAAGATTTGCACCCCAAAATAGATACCCCTGTTTGTCCAGTGTTCAGAGACATACCCATTGTGGCCCTAATCTTATGTCTGGATGCACAAAGGGGCCCAAAATGTAAGGAGTAGTCGGTGGCTTTCAGAACTGAAATTTAGCATGAAGGGGATTTCGGCCCCATAGCACACTTGTAGAGCCCTTGAGCGGCCAAAACGACAGAGAACCCCTACAAATGACCCCATTTTGAAAACTAGACCCCTTAACGAATTCATCTAGTGGTGTACTGCGTATTTTTACCGCACAATTTTTGAATAAATCTAAGCAGTAGGAAAAATTTCAATTTTCATTATTTTGGCAGTTGTATCAATTTAATCGGACGTAAAAACACTATGGGCTGGTCGTTAAGGGGTTAAACCATCGGATGGTTGGCTCTGAGCCAGTCATATATGTATCTCATGGGCTAGAGATGTACCTTGAAGCTTCTAGGGCCCTAACAGGGCTTTCCCCACCATGTGCCATTTATAATACTAGTGTGGCAGGAGAGTGACTGCCACCTCTGTACACCTTATTTCTCTATCAAGGAGTACAGTCATTGCCTCTAGGGAGTACTTAGTCTGTCCTGGTATTGTGATGAAGGTAGGTACAACACATAGTGCCATGATAACCTTTGCTGAATTTTTAAGTAATTTATTTGAGAAGGGAATACTTGGCCAAGGAATGTTGGAAAACCCTATTCTAGATGCTCATGGTCTGCTTGTATCTTGTGCGCACTCTTCTCTGAACACACACCCTTAGGGCTAATTCACATGGACATATGTCTCCCAATGTGAAAAATACATGCGTAGTAAGCAGTGCTAAAAGCCCACTGATTTGTCTAGGGCTTCTCACACCAGCGTTTTTTATTCACGTCTGTGGAAAAAAAATTGCAACGTGTCCTATTTTGGTGCGGAATATGCACCTTATCTAGTTTTTGGGGATTTAACAGGCGTAGTAAATGTGCATATGAAAAATACGTGGGACACATACTCCCGTCTGAGTGAGCCCTTAATCTATGGGGGTTTGCCTTTGTTTCCGCAGGAGAAATCAGCTTGTCCAGGCCTGTCTGTTTCCTTCGGGGATGCTAGGATATTCTAGGATATATATATATTTATGCATATGCATATAGTCGCTTATAAATTATATTGGAAAATTTTAATTTTTGATTATAGAAGGTATTACTTTTATTTGCTGAGATTGAAATACCCTTCTAAGCCTTCAGTCACAGATGTAAAAGAATTTGGCGGAAATAACAGTGACAACGAACATAGTGGCGGACATAATAGGTAACGCCACCACCACAGCGGGGAAAATATCTATATTATACTATCACATACAGGACACGATCAATACATGCAACCCGATACCAACAAAAGCAAAATGGTGGATCATGTGAGCGGGAACCGCATACAGCGGCTCCCGGTGACAGCTCCCTGCTCTCGGCTACTCATTCTAGTCGAGAGCAGGGAATTTTTAAATTTCCCGGGCCTCCCGGCTCTCTGTGCATGCGCGTGACGTAATGCGTCTGGCGCGCACGCGCAGACGCCGGCGGCAGTGCCGGGGAGAAGACAGAAGGATCCGGACGCTGCGGAGGACCGGAGGTGAGTACTCTCAGCTCCCCTTACGGATCCGATCCGTAAGGGGAGCTGAAACTTTAATTGCTTTTAACTTTCCATTGAGTTTAACGCGATCGCGTGATCGGGGGTGGGGTCCCGCGGCCCGGGATGACAGCTCCATGCTGTCCAATCACAGCAATCTATTGCTGGAGGAGAGTTCTCAAACCTCGCTTACAGCAATAGATCATTTGTCAGTGCAGGGGAAGCCCGGGCCGCTGCCCATTCATTTCAATGGGTGACACAGGGCTGAAAACGTCCCAAAATAGAACATGCAACGCTGTTAAAGCGCAGCGTTGAAGACACAGCATTTTTAGCCTTGTGTGAGCAGCCCCATTGAAATGTATGGGTGCGTTGTACAGCGTTTAGCGCAGCACTAAAAACTGTACAAAAACACCTGTGTGAGGGAGGTCCAAGGGTCCTTTTACACAAAACGAGTGTCAGGCAAACAATGCCCGACATTCATCCCTGTGGTGCTCGCTCTGCACAGGAGCGAGCATTGCTGGATCGCTGACAGCGCAGCCAGCAGGGAGGCGGGGCAGCTGGAGGAGAGTTCTGCTCACCTCCATTCACTGTAAGCAGCAGACGTTCAGTACTGGACGGCTGCTGCTTACACCGAGAAATGTGTTTGGATTTTAAGCTGCTTAAAAGTGAACAACTGGACGATTCTGATCCAGTCGTTCAGTTTCTGCATGTTTTTACATGGGACAATTATCGTTCAAAACCCCGCGGGAGAACACAAGCTACTTACTATTGACATCGTGTGACATTAGGCCCGTCTGTTGGTCGAACTCAGATCTTAGGAACGAAAATGTCCAAGTCACCTAAAAATATGTATGGAATTAGTCTAACGAGTTCTGGATGTGTTCCTTTCCTGCGCAATTACGCAGCGTATCACGCACCTCCTGGCATATCACATGTATATTTGTGCATCCCCATTGACTTCTATGGGGACTTTTGGTGTGCAAAAGTGCCGCAAAATAGAGTATGCTGCATATTTTTTTTTGCATGAAATGTAAAGATGCGCACTTGTGAACGAACCCGTTCATTAGGGCTCTATTCGCTGCATAAATGCGCACACAAACACACCGATGTGAAGCCAGGCTTAAGAGTTCCTTCACATGGACATTTACACGCGTGTGTTAGCATGCGCAAACTTTCTGAGCACAATATGCAGAGAATAAAACCCATTGATTTCAACGGATTGGTTTTCGTTTCCTTTTTTTGCCCAAATGCGAAAAAACCGCTGCATGCTCTACTTTTGTGTGCATTTAAAGTCTGTTAAAAAGAAAGCATAGGTTAGTTTTTAAAAAGCACATTGCACTTACCTGCATCAGCGTTCTGCAGCTTCTTCTATTCTTCTTTTAAAGATGGCGCCGCTGGTCTTCTCCCACGGTGGACCGCGGGTCTTCTCCCATGGTGCACCGTGGATTTTCTTCTCCTTCCTTGCGTTCCATTGCCGATTCCAGCCTCCTGATTGGCTGGAATCGGCACACGTGACGGGGCGGAGCTACGATGACGACGCGGTGAGCAGCTCTCCGGCACGAGCGGCCCCATTCACCAGGCAGAAGACCGCACAGCGCAAGCGCGTCTAAAAAAGCAAGAAGCCAGCGAAATTAGACGGAGCCATGGAGACGGGGACGCCAGCAACGGAGCAGGTAAGTGAATAACTTCTGTATGGCTCATATTTAACCCCTTAGTGACCAAGCCTGTTTGCGCCTTAATGACCAGGCCAAATTTTCCAAATCTGACATGTGTCACTTTAACATGGAAAAACACCAGAAAGGTTTTGCATATCCAAGCGATTCTGACATTGTTTTTTCGCCACATGTTGTGCTTCATTTAGGCGGAAAAAATAGACCGATAGAAATTGTGTTTATTTATTAAAAGCGCCACAATTGGGAAAATTTTGAAAAAAATCGTCATTTTTTCACATTTCCAACTGCAATATCTTAAATATGTGCAAACATAATATAGAAATTTTTGCTAAGATTTATATTTCCACCCGTTTACTTTATTTTGGGCGCACATTGGAAAAACTTTCGTTTTTTTTAACTATTTAGGAGACGTACAAATTTAACATTACTTTTTAGCATTTTGAGGAACACTTTGTTTTTCTATACCAAGCCGAGATTGGAAAGGCTCATGAGTGTCAGAATAATAGATACCCCCCCAAATGACCTCATTTTAAAAACTACACCCCTTAATGTATTCACTGAGGGGTGTCATGAGTATTTTGACCCCACAGTTTTTTTTCAGGAATTAATTCAATTTAGAGGAGAAAAAGTAAAATTTCATATTTTTGCAAATCTGTTATTTTAAAGACATATTTTTTTCCTATAGTTTACATGAAAATCAGGATTTACACCCCAAAATGGATACCCCTATTTCTCCCGTGTTCAGAAATATACCCATTGTGGCCCTATTGTTATATCTGAGTCCACAACGGGGCCCAAAATGCAAGGAGTAGTCAGTGTCTTTCAAAACAGAAATTTTGCTTGAAGTCCTTTTAGGCCCCATAGCACACATGTAGAGTTCTTGAGCGCCCAAAACAATAGAAACCCCCCACAAATGACCCCATTTTGAAAACTAGACCCCTTAAGGAATTTATCTAGGGGTGTACTGCATATTTTGACCCCACAGTTTTTGAATGAATTCAAACCAAGCAAAAGGAAAAAATTGTGATTTTCGTTTTTTCGGCAATTCTGTCATTTTAAAAACAGCTTTTTTTGTACAGCACACATATGAAGGAAGACTTGCACCCAAAAATGGATACCCGTTTGTCCCGTGTTCAGAGACATACCCATTGTGGCCCTAATCTTATGTCTGGATACACAACGGGGCCCAAAATAAAAGGAGTAATCGGTGGCTTTCAGAACATAGATTTTGCTTGAAGTCCTTTTAGGCCCCATTGCCCACTTGTAGAGTTCTTGAGCGCCCAAAACCATATAGAACCCCCACAAATGACCCCATTTTAAAAACTAGACCCCTTAACGAATTTATCTAGGGATGTACTGCATATTTTGACCCCACAGTTTTTGAATAAATTCAAGCAAAGCAAAAGGAAAAAAATAGGATTTTCATTTTTTGGGCTATTGTGTCAATTTAAAAACAGTTTTTTTTGTACAGCACACATATAAATGAAGGCTTTCACCCCAAAATCGATACCCCTGTTTGTCCCGTGTTCAGAAACATACCCATTGTGGCCCTAATAGACTTACAGGACCCATGGCTAGGCCTACAATGAAAGGAATACCCGTTGGATTTCAGGGTACCACTGAATAAATTTCAGGCCCCATTGCCCACTTATAGAGCCATTGAGCGGCCAAAACTATAAAGAACCCCCTCAAATGACTAGTGGGTTTTCATGAGGGAAATGTGGCGACCTGGGGTTACATGCAGGGAGTGTGGTGACGGTACGGTTACATGCAGGGAGTGTGGAGACGGTGGGGTTACATGCTGGGAGTGTGGTGGCGGTACGGTTACATAAGGGCGGTGTGGTGATGGTGGGGTTACATGCGGGGAGTGTGGTGACGGTGTGGTTACATGCTGGGGAGTGTATTGACGGTGCGTTTACATGCGGGGAGTGCACAGTGGGAGCTGGCTGGGGCTCACAGCAATCTATGCTGACCGTGGCATGTAAAGGGTTTATAGAGGGAGCTGGCTGGGACTGACAGCAATCTATGCTGACTGTGGCATGTAAAGGGTTCGCAGAGGGAGCTGGCTGGGACTGACAGCAATCTATGCTGACTGGGCATGTAAAAGGTTTACAGAGGGAGCTGGCTGGGACTGACAGCCATCTATGCTGACCGCGGCATGTGAAGGGAGCACAGTGGGAGCTGGCTGGGATTGAAAGCAATAAATGCTGACCACGGCATGTAAAGGGTTTACAGAGGGAGCTAGCTGGGGCTGACAGCAATCTATGCTGACCGTGACATGTAAAGGGTTCACAGAGGGAGCTGGCTGGGGCTGACAGCAATCTATGCTGACCGTGGCATGTAAAAGGTTTACAGAGGGAGCTGGCTGGGGCTGACAGCAATCTATGCTGACCGCGGCATATAAAGGGAGCACAGTGGGAGCTGGCTTGGGCTGACAGCAATCTATGCTGACCGTGGAATGTAAAGGGTTCACAGTGGGAGCTGGTTGGGACTGACAGCAATCTATGCTGACCGTGGAATGTAAAGGGTACAATAGTGTCGCATCTGTAAGAAGTCCCCGCGCTGCACGCAGATGGCGCAGAGCGGTGCAGTTGGGGCCGCGCCATGTCCGCTAGGTGCTGTTGGAGAACCCCCACAAATGACCCTGTTTAAAAAAACTAGACCCCTTAACGAATTCCTCTAGGGCTGTGCTGCGTATTTTGACCCACAGTATTTGAATGAATCTGAGCAAAGCAGAAGGAAAAAAGTTAAAGTTGTACTACCTCTAGCTTGGATACAAAATGTGAAACAGACCCTGTTGTATCGCCTCTAGCTTGGCTACAAGACGTGATATGGGTGGGCAAGCTGCCACTTGGGATGCATTATGCATTGACACTTGGGGGTCAGGATAACAGCATGCTGACAATAGAGGGCAATGTATAGCTTTATGTCTTTGGTGATGTTAAATTCATTCTCTGTGGCTGATTTTACACAAGTGAGCACTATATCAGCCCGAGAAACTCAAACCAATATCTCGCATGGCAAATATGTGAGTGTGTCTGCCAGTGCAGTGCGCCTTGTAAGAACAATGCATTGCGATGTGTGTATGTGTGTAAAATATATACACATACATACACACATACATATACAAACACAAACACACACCGCTGTAGGAGCAACTGTAAGAAACAAAATAAATGGTGGGAATATGGCGGCCGCCTGATCTTTTACGCACATAGTATTCATAGGGGAGGTCCTATATTTTCTCGGTCAAGTATTAACGGGAGAGAATACTGCTGGTGAAAACGAAACCACAGAAATCTTAGGCTTAGTTTTGTCCCAATATACGGCCGTGACAATCACCAGCGATGCTTTTTTTTTAGAGGATTAAATCGCATCGCTGCCGCGCACATTAAAAACCGCATGTTTTTGTTTAACGCGCAAGTCGGTAGGACTTTCCAATGTTAACATGCAGCGCATATTTTTCGCCTTGTGATGCGATAAAACGCAGCCTCCATAGGATTACATGGGAGATTTTAAAAAACGCACTGCGCAGAAGGACACAGCAGGCTGTGATTTTCTCTCTCAACATCACATCAGTGAAAACCTTGCTGAAGGGAAGGGAACCGTTGGGAATCATTGGCTGCGAAATCTGCTTTTTTTTCAATAACCAACGCATCGGTTAAAAATGGCGCGATTTTACCCGCCGGTTTGAAACCACCCTAGAGAAAAATAGGGCAAAAAGATGGAGAACTGGGAGGTGACCCGCTAATCTCTATGGTGCTGTAAGTTTGGGTAAATCCAATAGGTGGTGCAGCACGTTTCTGTAAAACCAACAGAGGGCGCTGCAATGTTACTGTAGAAACCAATGGACAGCATGGCAGGTAGCTATACATAAACTATACAAAATGTGATTGGTTGCTGCTGCTGCCGCCATTTTTTTAAAAGGTACGCTCAGTTCTTTCATAGAGAACAAGAAGGTAGGTACTTACAATTTAGGTAGGTAGGTTCAGTTTGGGCCTGGGAGAGACTCCAGTGGAGACTGACGGAAAAATGGCTGCTTACAACCTGTGGTCCTTGTTTCGGGTGCGCGTGTCACCATCGATCTAATGCATCTTACTGCATAGATATATATCTAGCTATAAAAATAGATAGTTATATATCAATATAGATATTTCTAAAAATATCTAGCTTTACGTATAAATTTAAACTTCTATAGTTATGGTTTTGTAAGGCTGAAAACAGACATACAGAATTTGTATTATTATCAGCATTATTCTTATAATTGCCATTGATGTTATTCCAGGGTCAGGTAATACACTGCATGAGGCTTTGACCAATTTTTACTATTTTAGGTAAAAAGCTGCATTGACTGCACTTCTGCATTTAGTGCGATATGGTAGGACTGCAAGCAAAGCCTGAGACAAGATCTTGGTGCGCCCCATGACAATACATATCAGGTAGGTATCCTGCCCTAGAGGTATGAAGGCACCATACAGCAGCACTCATCTGTAATCCAACCTGCAGGGACATTGTGTGCTGCTGTAATGCCCCAAAGTTACTGTAAGATTCTATTGCTTTACTGGTTTTTGCTTTTTTTGGTGTTTTTTATCTTTCATCCCAGTGCTACAAAGACCGAGGACAGAAAGCTCTGGCACTGAAATACTGTGATGAGGCTTCAGCCATGCCACCGGTTACTAAAGAGGTGAGGACTGTCAGTAGTAACGTGGTAACACAATTCAACTGTTATTTCAGCCATTAATTTACTGACCTACTCCACTGCTTACTGTATTGATTCTCTAGAATAGAGCCTCCATAGCCGCCTGTTCCCCATCTTCTATACTAGAAGCTAGAAGTGGTACAACGCAGTACTAGAGTCCCCTTGCCTGTCCTTATCTTATCTTTTATCCAAGCTACAAGGCGTACAACAGGGTACTAGAGCCTCCATTCCCATCTGTATAACCTCTTGTATCCAAGCTAGAAGTGGTACAACAGGACACCAGAGCCTCCTTGCCCACGTTTCATGTTTTGTCACCAGCTGCTTCCTTTGGGTAAGTGAGAATTTTGGCCCATGTGAAAGTGCAATTACTGTATGCTAAACTGTTCATTTTCATTACCTTCTATGACATTTATGGAAATGACACGGCACAGATTATTGTTAGGGGTTCCATCACACTCCCCTTCTGTAGCCGCACCGCCTCCACGCTCCCCTCATGTAAGCCCACTTTCCTAGTGTAACCGTATTGTCACCACACCCCCCTTATGTAACCATACCGTCTTCACACTCCCCGCATGTAACCATACCACGGTTCGAAAAGTGTCATAATAGAGCCTTAAAGGGGTTCTGTCATTAAAAACAAAAAAATATACTGTATACTTACCTATTGCTCCCCAGGGAGCCTGCTTACCTCTTCTTCTTATCCCAAATCTTCTCCTGGAGCCGCTTGTCACTTCGGTCACGTGACCTCCAGCAACCCGATTTTCCTCCATCCGGTCAAAAAGTGTACATTGCGCTACCTTCCGCTTCCTTCACTAGTGACGTATGCGTACATTGCCTTGTCAGGAAGCACGGAATGAAAGCAGCCGTGCGAGACAATGGCGCGACTGCGCACCCCGCACACGACTGCGCATGCAGCTATCCTGGAGATAGCTATAGTCTATGGAATATACACGGGCTTTAGCCTTGGCAGTCGTCGTCTTTAAAATCTATGTATAGCTACCTCCCATGCTGTCCATTGGTTTCTACAGTAACATTGCAGCGCCCTCTATTGGTTTTACAGAAACGTGCTGCACCTATGCTCCCTTTAATAAATGATCCCCAAATAGGGGACGTATCAGATGCAACACGCTCAGGCAGCACTCCGGGCGCACCCACAATGCTCTGAGGGAGCTGGAAGACCTTTGCATAGCCCCACCCAACGCTTTCTCAACCGCGCCCTCCCCCCTCCCCCTCACATCCTCCTCAGTCCTTCCTCTTGCACCGTGCTCACGCATCCTAGGCTTGCAGAGCCTGCAGGACTCGTCACCTCCCTACGCAGGATGGTTAAGCAGACGATGACACTAGAAGCAAGCACTAGTTTGCCTCTGAAGGTGCGTCCGTCGGTCGTTTTGAGAGATCTCTTTTGGTGGACGCTCGGATCCGTAAGGGGAGCTGAAACTTTAATTGTTTTTAACTTTCCATTGAGTTTAACGCGATCGCGTGACCGGGGGTGGGGTCCCGCGGCCCGGGATGACAGCTCCATGCTGTCGGCTACCTCCGGTAACCGGCAGCATGGAGCTATCACGTCCTGAGCCTGCAGGGCTGTCATTCCTAGAGGATGCATAAAACTACGTCCTCTAGGAATAAAGCCCAGCCGGCCAGGACGTAGAATCCCGATGGGGCCGTCGTTAAGGGGTTAAAGAGCCGATTCCATGGGAAAAACGCATTTTCCGTCAGCTCTGTACAGGTAAGCGGAAACATTTGTCCATTTTCATCAACAAATATTTAATTGATTTTCTAAATTATTGATTTGACAAAGTACATAAAATGCAAATCACAATAATAAAGTATATAATAAAACAAAAGAACTGTTGTGATGAGTCTATGGATGAACCTCGCCTTGTTTCTCAGTGGTAACGCGTCTAAATCATATTCCACATTATTTGAAAGATGCAAAATTGGCCAATCGTTACATTTCGTATTATTCGGTTTGCATAATTTAATTCTTAACCCCTTAGTGACCAGCCCATAGTGTTTTTACGTCCTGCCCAAGTGGGCCTTAATCCCTGAGGACGTAAAAACATGTGTCTGGGTGGATGACAGTGATCATGTAAAGTTAAAAAAAAAAGTGTGAAAAAGTAAAAAAAAAGTTTAAAAAGTTTTTAAAAAGTTTAAAAAGGGGGGGGCGGAGCTACCTGATGCCGGAGTAAGTCGCTTCTGAGACGCGCTCCGGCGGCCGCGGCTTCTTTAAGGCTCCACAAGCTATCACAGCGGCACAGAGAGACGTCATGGGGCGCAAGAGAGCCCAGAACACCTCGGGGCGCACTCCGGAACGCAGTGCAGGCAGTTTGGAGCCGTTCCTGAGACCGCAAGCAGAGGCGGCCGGTGAGCGGGGAAAAATCAAGATGGCGCCGACGGGAGGTCCGGCGCGACCTAGCAGCAGCGTGCAGAAGGAGAGAGCCGCTGAGACGGACGACTCGGACGATAGCGCAAGCTGCCAGTCCAGGGAGCCCAGATCCACAAACTGCTCACAGTCGCAGGGAGGATCGCAAAGCAGGTCAGATAAAATCCACCCTGACACGGCAACACCACAGGCCGAGCTACAGCACGGAGGAGTGAGGGAACCTACTGCATAGGCGGCGGGCCGGATTCGGCCCGCGGGCATTGTTTGACACCTGTGCTCTAGATCATACAAACTTCTAGGCTGTGGGAGTTGCCGTCCTAAATGCGCAGACCGGTGCCAGCGGCCGGGGAGTGACGTTTCTGTGTGGGGCTCTGCGAACCCCGCACAGAAATAGAGCATGCCGCGGTTTGTTTTCCACGTGTGATTTCGCGCGGACAAACCGCGGCCGTCTGCCTAGGATTGCGTTTTCTAACGCAATCCTATAGCAGCTTCCATGGGTGGAAATTCTGCGGGAAATCCGGCAGCGGAATTTCCGCCCGTGTGCACGGGGCCTAGGGCTGCTCTAAGACGTGCATTCAGAAAACACAGCTTAAAATCGTGGGTTTTTTACCTCAATTTTTAGCAGCACTTTTGAACGCATGGTAAAGCGGTTTTAATGCACCCCACAATTGTGATAGGTGGGGAGGTGCGTTAGAAAACGCAAATACAGGACAGATAGCGCTTAAAAATCACCGCTTCCGAGCTCACGTCTGAGTAATCGCATTCAAATCAATGGAAGCAGTATACCGCAATAAAAAGTGGTGTGTGTGTGTGTGATTTTCATCTAGTGCAGGAAACGCGTTAATAGGGCTAATTCATGTATGGAAATTCGTTTTGCAGCTGTATGCAGCATGATTTAGGTATGGGTACGCGGTGAGAAAGGTAAGGGGGGGCCCTGAGCTGAACTTTTGCACCCGGGCCCTTGAGCCTTTAGGTACGCCCCTGACCCTAAGGGTGTTTCTCACCTCATCTTTCTGCGTTTTATATACAAAAATGACAGGAAAGGGTTGTGACCCGGCGGCCGTCGCAGGGAGAAGATGACCATCGCCACTGTATGCCACGGAAAGGGGTGAACGCGCGTGTGAACTGGCATTTCAAGCGCAACCCGATTACTGTAAACCTTGTTTATGCACAAATACGCTCCACTGCGACAATAGTCTTGGCGTGTACACTCGTCTGCCGAAGCCCTAGGGCCTCTTTCACACGGCGTGCTAAATTTAGCAGAAAAGCGGTCGCAGAAACCGCAATGATTTTTACGTGCATTTGCGCTCCCGATATTCCATTAGAGTCTAAGGGGGTAAGCAAATTCGCTCTCATATGCATAAAATTGCGCCGAGGGCTCCTTCACACGAATGTACTTTAGTCCCCTTATAGTTCTGATCCCAGGAATGCACAAAAATAAAGACTGAAAAACTGGTTGCTCATTGGCAACCCCTGGCTGGGGTTCTGTACCAGCAAGAGATTATTTTAAAATTTAGTTCTTGGAGTCTGGAGTATACCGACCCCTTGTGTGTCAGGGCAAACGGTTTGACCCAATCATTCGGCTGCAGGTGCCTTCCCAATTCTTCTTCCCACGCGTGGACAAAGTCTAGGGGACCATCCCCCATCTCCCGGTCCAGCATCATCTTATAAAGTACTGAGATTGGGTGGCTGATGGGGGCTGTGGACATGCACAATTTTTCAAAGTCAGTGGGGTCTTCCGCCCCCCGGGACTCAGGACCCAGGGTGTCTATCGCACTCCTCAGCTGGAAGTATTCTAGTCACGTCCCTGGTGGAACGATGCGTCCTTCAAATAGTTCCGTCAGTGGTTTCAGATTGTCTCCTGTCATTACGTCTCTTAGTCGTGGCGCGGGGTTTATTGACGTGGTCGCTAGGGTTTTTCGGTGTAGGAAGGCCTCAAATTGGGGGTTAGCTAGTAGAGGTGTGAAGGGGCCTGGCACTGAGATCAGTTCTGTATCCCTTGCAAAGCCCGACCAGGCTCTTGTTAGCTGGTTCAGCAGTGGGGACATTACTGTAAGGCGCCTAATTAAGGTCTGCGGGATCCAGAATACTCCCTGCGTCTGCCTGGCATCTAGGTTGTATTCTAGTTCAACCCAGAGCTTGGAGCTCCGGTTCCTGAGCAGGTTTAGCACGCAGTTCGCTATGTTAGCTTTATTATACAGTGAAAAGTCTGGGAGGCCCAGGCCTCCCCTGGGTTTGTCTCTGGTCAGGGTTCTGTATTTAAGTCTGGGACTGCGGCCTCGCCAGACAAACTTAGTAATCAGGGAGCGGATGTGCTTAAAATAGGCCCTGTGCAGTTTTATGGGGAATGCTTGGCATATGTACAGGAACTTTGGTAAGACGTCCATTTTGACCGCGTTCACCCTTCCCGCCCAGGATAGGAAGAGGGGACTCCATTTCCCCAGGTCTCTCTCTAAGTTTGTTAGGAAGGGTTTAAAGTTTAGGTCGTATACGTTTGCGGGGTCTTCCGGCAGTTGTATTCCTAAGTATTTGAGGGATTTCGATTGCCATTTGAGTGGGAAAAGTTCCTGTAGGGAGTGTGCTTCGTCCCTTGGGAGGGAGATATTTAGCATTTCGGTTTTTTGCAGGTTGATTTTGAAGTTGCTAATCGCACTAAATTTGTCGAATTCCTGCAGAAGAACCGGGATCCCTATTCTCGGGCAGGATAAATATAGCAGGAGGTCGTCTGCGAATAAAGAGAGTTTAAGCTCCCTCTGGCCCAGTTTAACCCCTCTTATGGCATCGTTTTTTCTTATGGCGTTGGCCAGGGACTCCATCCTCAATATGTATAAAAAGGGGGACAGCGGGCAGCCCTGTCGCGTTCCGTTTCGTATGGGGATGTTATCTGAGAGGGCGCCGTTGATTCTGATCCTCGCCGAGGGGTTCCCGTATAGCGCCATAATCCACTCCCTCATGCGGGGCCCCAGTCCCACTCTCCCCAGTGTGCCCTCTAAGAACCTCCATCCGACCCTGTCGAAGGCCTTTTCGGCGTCGACCGCCATAAGGCCTAATGGAGACCTCTCTTGTCGGGCCCGCGAGATCAGTGACATGGTTTTTATTATATTGTCCCTCCCCTCTCTTCCCGGGACAAACCCCACCTGGTCTCTATGTATTAGTTTCGGGATGTATGGCTGAAGTCGGGTGGCGATTGACTTGGCGAAAAGTTTAACGTCTACGTTTAGGAGTGAAATAGGCCTGTAACTACCGCACTCCGTAGCGTCTTTTCCCGGTTTGGGTATTACGACCAGGTGTGCCTGCAAGGCCTGAGTCGGGAAGGGGCAGCCTCTGTTTATTGCATTGAAAGAATTGGTCAGCAATGGGGCTAATTCGTTTTTGAATAGTTTATAGAATTTTGGGGTCAGTCCGTCTGGGCCCGGGCTCTTGCCTACTTTTAGCTCTTTGATGAGGGCTGAGACTTCTGTGGGGGAGAAGTCCTCTTCCATTTCCGCGGACGCTTCTGGATCTATAGGTCCAGGAGCGTGGCTGTCTAGGTATTCCTCGACTTCACTGTCCCTCGGGGTCCGAGCGGGGTCTCTCTCTATGTTATATAGGCTGCTATAGTATTCGCGGAAGGCCTCGAGAATTTCGGTAGTTGAGTGGGCTACTCCTCCCTGTCGCTTTTGTATTTTCGGGATATAAGTCAGGGGGGCCTTGGGGTGTAGGGTCTTTGAGAGCCATTTCCCACATTTATCTCCATACTCGAACGCGCATCTGCGCATCTTGTCTCTGAATCCTAGTGTCCTTTGGTCGAGTATCGAGAGGATTTGTTGACGAATTGTGGAGATTTCCACTTTCGTGTTCTCTGTGGGTCTACCTTTGTTTAGTCTCTCTTTTGTCTGTAATTCTTCTAAGAGTCTTTTCAGTTTTGCTGACCTGTCTTTTTTTAAGCGGGATCCATGGGAGATGAAGACGCCTCGTAGGACGCACTTCAGGGCCTCCCATTTAATGGGGGGGTCTGTGTGGTCCTCCCTGTGTGTTTCCGCGAACATCTCTATTGTTTTTTTGATGTCTCCGGCGCAGACAGCGTCGTTAAGCAAATTGTCGTTGAGTTTCCACTGAAATGTTTTGGGAGGTCCTCCCACTCTAGAGAGACCCCCATAGATAGGGGCGTGGTCTGACCACAGGAAGGGGCCTATGGAGCACGAGGGGCCATGGTCCAACAGTCTGTGGGATATAAAAAGGTGGTCTATTCGGCTGTAGCTGTTATGCACCGCCGAATGGAAGCTATAGTCCCTGACCCCGGGGTGCAAAATCCTCCACAGGTCCACCAACCTCAGCCTATCTAGTTCTTTTTTGAATGTGCGACGTGCTGCGTGGGAGATGGGGGACTTACCAACCGACGAGTCCAGTCCTGGGTCCATCACTAGATTAAGGTCGCCGCCTAGGATCACGTCAGAGCCATCGGCGAAGTCAGCCAGTTTTCTCAAAGTTGTCAGCCCGAAGGAGATCTGGTCCTGATTGGGGAAATAAATGTTAGCAATTGAGATTATTGAATTCATGACCTCTAGTTTTAAGAAGATGTAACGGCCCTGTGGGTCGACCATTTGATCGATCACCTCATGTTGGAAGGACTTGTGTAGTGCCACCGAGACCCCCCTCGCCTTTTTTGTGGGGTGCGGGCTGTGGACCCACGTGGTGTAGAATTTAGAGGAAAAGCGTGGAATGTTGTCTGCTTTAAAGTGGGTCTCTTGCAGTAAGGCTACCATTATTTTTTTCTTATGTAAGTGATACAGAACTTGGCTTCTTTTCCCCGGAGTGTTCAGGCCTTTAACATTGTAAGTGCAGACTGTTACGTTGGCCATATCTCTAGTAGTTGAGTGAGCGTGTTTTGGAATGCTAGGTGACCAATCTTAGGGTGTGGGGGGGGGGGGGTAAGGCACAAGTGGGAGAGGTGGGAAGGGGGGGTGAAAGAACAACACAGAAACAGACAGGAGAAATATAACATATATGGGGTGAGGCCCCATTAAACTTTCCTCAGTGCAGTTTAAGGAAAACACCTTACGTGGCAGCGCCCGGGCTGCACCCTCTGCTGGGGAACGAACGAAACCTGGCATCGGAGCTGTGCCCCGTTACGGCCGCGGCTAGAACAAATATAACATTTTAAGGCTATAGCTTAGTGGCTCCGTTCTCAGGAGCGTTAGTGATGTCTCAGCGGGTCTCTGGAGCGGGTGGGCAAGCGGGGACGTCGGCTTGCGTTTGTCTCTTGACAGTTGGTCGGCATCTCAGAAGAGAGGGTCTGGGTTGTCAGCGTTTGGTTTTGTCGCTGGCTCTTTGCCATGGGGAGCCCACAGCGGGAGCCAGCGCCCCTACGTGTCTGGGCCAGTCCGGTAAGTCAATCATCGGGAGTTCGAATGTGTGCAGGAAATTGGGCAGATCCCCCAGGGACCTAAAGGTTGCTCTTTTGTTCCCTTTGCGCGCCTGCAGTTGGAAGGGGTAGCCCCATTGATATAGAATGTCCTTATCTCTCAGCGCCGTCAGTAGTGGTTTTAGTGCTCTTCTTTGTTGAAGTGTGCGGCGGGAAAGGTCTTGTAGGATGAGAATGGGGGACCCCTTGTAGTGTAGATTTCCAGCATCTCTAGCGCTTCTCATTATCTGTTCTTTCTCCTGGAAGAAGTGCACTCTGCACACTACATCTCGCGGCCTTGCGGGGTCTGCGGAGCGCGGGCCCAGAGTGCGGTGTATTCTGTCGATCTCTATGAGGTCTTCTGGTGGGCGTTTCAGTAAGTCGTTGAAGAATTTTTGTGCCCAGGTGGCAAGTTGGTTGTGCTCGACCCTTTCGTCTAGGCCTCTTATGCGCAAATTGTTCCGCCTATGGCGGTTTTCAAGGTCGTCTAAGTGAAGAAACAACTCCGAAATTTGGGCCGACTGTGCTTGGATGACCTTTCTGTGCGAGTCGACAGTGTCAATTAGCTTTTCCTGTATTTCCTCCACTTCCCCAAGGCGTTGACCTACGTGCAGGATGTCTTTTTGTAGACCTGTAATGTCTCTTTTGTGGGATTGTTCGAGCTTATATAGAGATTCGTCCAGATCTCTTTTGGTGGGGAGTGAACGCAGGTGTGCGCGCCAATCCCATTGCTCCTCTTCGCAATGTGAGTCTGGTGGAGGGTGCTGGCGTGGGCCCCTTGTGTTTGCCCCTGAGGGTGATGAATAGGGGGAGCATGGGGGGCTACAGGGCTCTTGAGATACTGCCAGTTCTTCTGTGTCCTTTGTGGGCCGCCCCTCCCCCGCTGCTGTTTGTGTGCCTGGTGGGGAGTGCTGCTGTCAGTAGGCAGTCTGCTCTCGGCTTGTTCTGTCTAATGCAGACAGTAATAGAGGAGTGCCGATAGCAGACTGACAAGGGCCGCGGAGGAGGGAAGGGGAGTGCAGAGAACATGATCTCTGCAGCAAGGAGAGCATCGCTGAGGAGGAGCAGCTGCAGGGTGAGAGCCTTGTGTGTGTGTGTGTGTATATATATATGTGTGTGTGGTTTCTGCGAGTGGATTACGCAATTCCGACCCGCTAATTGGGGGGAATTGTGTAATCCAATGCATGCGATTGATCCGTGGATTACCGTTGATCAAGCGCATGCAGAACCCGTAATTCCTCTCCGGTCATGTGTGACCGGCCTAATGTTAGTTCGCTACTTTATCATGTGACCGGGGACCGCTCAACGAGGCCCCCGGTCACTGCTCCAAGCACGCAGCAACCATTGGTCGCTGGGAGCAAGGAGATTTAAAATTTCCTGGGCTCCCCAGCTCCTGCGAATGTGTCCGGCATTTTGCCGGCGGGCGCATACCCAGGAGCTGGCAGGATCCATGGAGGATAATCGCATCTGGATTCAAATGCGGAAGCCTCCGAGAAGATGTTTCATCTCCTCTCACCGATCGCTTCGGTGAGGGGAGATGAAACTGCCACTTTTTAAAGAACTTTTACGTGATCGCCATTATGCATTGGATAACGGCGATCACGTGACCAGTAACCGTATACCGCGGCTCCCCGTGACATCTCCAGGCTCTTGGCGACCTTTGGTAGCCAGCAGCAGGGAGATGTTACATTTATTGGGCAATCTTTCACTTTTGCGCAGAAGCTGGGGTAAGGTCCACGGATCAACATCCCACCAGGGAACAAATCCGGGACCTTGGGTACGTAATTTCATCCCCCTTACGGATACGATCCGTAAGGGGAGATGAAACTTTAACTTTTTAAACTTTTAACTTTTTTTTTTTTTTACTTTTTAACTTTATATGATCACCGTTATCCCAGTCATATCTCCCTGCACTCGGCTATCTGTGACAGCCGGGTGCAGGGAGATTTTGAATTTGCCGGGCTCGCCGGCTTCTGCGCATGCGCGCCACATTATTTAGATCCCACATTTTCAGGAATTAATGCAATTTAGATTAAAAAAAAAAAAAAAAAGTGTTCGGGTAATGTGCTATTCTAAAATTTTTTCCCCCAAAATCATTTTCATGTGCACTGACACCCCAAAATGGATACCCCTGTTTGTATTGTTTTCAGAAATGTACCCATTGTGGCCCTAATGTTATGTTAGTATGCACAGCATACTATTGTCCAAATTCGACGTACGTGTACACACGCGTACGTACATACACACGCGTACGTACACACGCGTACGTACACACGCGTACGTACATACATACACGTACGTACGCGTACATACATACACGCACGTACATACATAAACACATGTACATACGTACATACATACACGCACGTACATACACGCACGTACATACATACATGCACGTACACACATACACGCACGTACGTACATACATACACGCACGTACGTACATACATACATACATGCACGCACGTACGTACATACATACACGCACGTACTTACATACATACACGCACGTACGTACATACATTGTGCATTTCGATCGCACAAAAAAATACGCAGCATACTATATTTTCTCGCACATTCTCATAGGGAAAGAACGCATATTATACTAATTGTCTATTTCACTAGCTGAGATAATCGTTGCGTGTTATTTCTTTGTCTGTGCAAATATGCGTAAGCTCGTCGGAATCCAGCCTAAATGTAAAAATATATCTTTATAAGGCCATTTTCACACTGTTTTTCCTCTCACTACGGTTCCATGTGTTTTTGGCGCTGCACTCCCATGTGTATCCAACATGTCCAACATGTCGGGGCTTCCTCTATATCAGTGATGGCGAACCTTTTAGAGACTGGGTACCCAAACTGCAACACAAAACCCACTTATTTATCGCAAAGTGCCAACGTGTCAGGGGCGGGGCTGATCAGGACGTATGATTTTACCCCGTCGTTCTAAAAAGGATAGGGCCTCTTTAACCCTCTGCAATCCAATTTTGGATTCGGGGTTGCCTAGGGGCTTTTCTTTTTCTGCCTTATACTATGGCGCCTTCTGCTGGCTAAAGTTAGGGCTCCTTCCCACGGAGGGATTTCCGCTGCGTAATATGCTGCGTAAGTCCGCTGCATTGCCCGCAGCTATTAGGTTCTATTGAACCTAATAGCTCAATGCTCACGGTGCGGAATTCCATCGCGGAATTCCGCACTGTGAAATCACCCGACCTCACCCGCGGTATGCTTTATTTGCCGCGGGTGTACGCGTGGCCGGCCTCCATTCTAGTCAATGGAAGCCGTCCGTCACGCTATCTTCCGCTGTAGCACAGCGGAAGAGAGAGTAAAAAACGCTTCCCCGCCCACCGCCAGCCGCGTCATATGACCCAGTAGATTTTGGTAGGCCGCTGTCTCCCCCTTGTGTGCTGCATTAAAAATGCACTCAGCTAAAAATAAAAAAAGGTCCAGTTCTGTGGCTTCTCGGAGGAGATAGGGGTTCCCCCACCTCCCGTCTCCAAGCTGCAGTGGAGACTGACTAACATGGCTGCCGGTATTTATACTTCTAAATTGATGACATCACAATGCAGTGACATCAGCCTGCCAGACACCTGGCTCATTTGCATACAGTGTGTTGCAATAATAAAGTAATACAGTAACAAATATAAGTAAGGTAAAGGTATTGGGGCACAATCATTTGGCATAGTTTTGGCGCAGAGATTAGCGGTAGCTTGTGTGCTTGTCAAGAATCTGGCACTAGTTTTTGCTTAATGTTAAATATTCTTTAGGACTCCTTCACACGGGCGCAGCAATCTACAGCCGCAGTGAGGCTGAAAAAAACAAAAAAAACGCGTAATCATGCTATACTTCCGCCATGTATCACGTGATGCATGGCTTCAATTGACTGCAATGGACGCCGGCTGCGCGTTTTCCCGTGGCAATTAGAACATGGCACGATTTCTTTCATGATGTGTGAACATTTAAAGGCAGTAAGCTATTATTAGGTTCATGAAACGCGGCAGAAATCCATCCGTGGGCATTAGCCCTAAGTCAGTAGATCATGCCTTGACTCCTCTTTTAGCTCCATTGACTGACTTGCCAAAATATATATTCACCTCAATTCACAGCGCATCTATGCTACAAAATCAGCGTGTATACCAGAACTATCCCCCAAACTATAAAGCTAACGTCACACGGACGAGTGCGATATCGGGCCGTGAATCACTCCCTCGCCAACATGCAATTTCCCCGCGGATGTGAGGCATTTTTATCTCAAAACCGCCTCGCATCACTTCGGGTAAGTAGCCGTGCCGGAGGATAGCTAGGAAAGCTGCAAAACGAATTTCCATACATGAATTAGCCCTATTAACGCGTTTCCTGCGCTAGATGAGAATCACACACACACACCGCTTTTTATTGCGGTATACTGTTTCTATTGATTTGAATGCGATTACTCAGACGTGAGCTCGGAAGCGGTGATTTTTAAGCGCTATCTGTCCTGTATTTGCGTTTTCTAACGCACCTCCCCACCCATCACAATTGTGGGGTGCATTAAAACCGCTTTACCATGCGTTCAAAAGTGCTGCTCAAAATTGAGGTAAAAAACCCACGATTTTAAGCTGTGTTTTCTGAACGCACGTCTTAGAGCAGCCTTAGGCCCCGTGCACACGGGCGGAAATTCCGCTGCCGGATTTCCTGCAGAATTTCCACCCATGGAAGCAGAAAAGAGAACGCAGCAGGTTCTATTTTACCGCGGATATCCGCAGCATAGAGCCTATTGTGCTCCGTGGTCGCGGATATACCCGCAGCCTATACGCAACTATATTGTAAAGAGAATTCTGAAGGCACCCATTGAAACAAATATGTTTGTGTGAAGCGGCCCTTACTGTACTTTTGTTAGCATGAATCAAGCACATTTGCAAGCGCAAAAAAACACGCAACCATGCCGCCATTTATTGAAATAGGCAATTAGTGCAATTAGAATAATACATGTTCTTCCCCTGCAGAAATGCACGAGAAAATAAAGGGGACTGCTTTTTTTTTGGACAAAATGCGCATGCAAAATACACTTATGTGAAGGAACTCGCTGCAATCAGCGGGTTCTACTGACGTGTATTTAGCATGTATATTTTTCATGCGTAATATGCTACGCAAATACATCTGTGTGAATCTGGCCGAAGAGCCCACGGTGGTATGCGTAAAACGCTGCGTCTCTGCGGTGAGAACACAATCGTGGACATGAGCCCTAAGGCTGGAGCTCTATGGAGTCTTTCGCCATGACATGGGTCATGTGACCAAAGATCGCTGTGCAGCCCTGTGAACTTGCATTCTCAAATATATCAATGGGGTCGCGCAAGTTCCCACAACCTATAGAGTGCTAAAACCTCACCGAGGTTGGATTTTTGCAATATATTGGTCGCAGCTACTTGTGAGTTGTATCGCAACTACATTGTCTTCAGTAAGGCCAGCTGCACACAACCGCTTCACATTCCGATTGCGGGATACCACAGCAGAATCTGGCCGTTACCCCAGCCGGCGACCCTGCGTTCCTGCAGATTCTGTAATGCAGATGACCGCGAGTGTAAAGGAAGTAGCAGTAGTATGTATCTTTCAATGCATGTGATTTGCTGCAGATCCTCCGTGTGGACGACGACTGCGGATTGAACAATAGGAAACCGGTGGTGTGAAGCCGGCCCGAGAGTGTGAGGTCGCAGGGCTATACAGCGATCTTGGTCACGTAGCACTAGTCTCATTGCATGACTACGACTCCGCCGTTCATGGGAGCTCAGTGCTTGACATGACAACTCCCTGCTGTTGGCGCGACCACCAGTCACCCTTAAAAGTCAACAGAAAGTTAAAAAATGGTAAAATGTAATCTTCGCTCATATTCGTGAGGGGAGATGCAATTACATACCTAAGGCCCCCGGATTTACCCTTGGACCGTGGACGTTTTTTATGATATTTTTTGGGGGGGGGGAATTGAATGACCCAAAAAGTACAATTCTGACATTTTGGCTTTTTTTCTGACAACATAAATGATGCAGATTTTTTGAGAGTTCAAATTGTTATGGACACGAAGATACCAAATAGATTTTAGATGTTCTTATTTCATCACCGGTGCTCAGGAAAGATGTTACAGTATTGGAGGGGGTTCAAAGAAGAGCGACTAAACTAATACAGGGGACTCAGGCTAGCTGTGGTCCAGTCGCAAGGGCTGTGAAAAACCCTGTGGTAGACCCGGAGAGCTTGCCTTAGCTTGCTCGATGGGCCTGCCTCGATCTGGGAGGTCGAGGAGGGTCAACCGTTGAGGGCTGCGGGGTAGTGTAGGGACAGTTAGTAAAACAGACAGTTTCATTACTGCTAACCGTCATCAGAATATGCAGCATTATAGAAACACACGCTCATAACCTCAGGACACATTTTACCTGCACATAACCCTCAGGCGTCATTTGACGACACATTGCTCATTCTCGCCCCTGCCCTCTCCATCAAACTCGGAGAGATGGCGCTGATTTTGTACCTGAAACCACGTGATGTCGGACGTCCATGACTACAGCAACTCACGCAGGACCGTATGGAAAAAGACCATATTTGGACCACCCAATCCCATGCTTTGATTCCCAACCACGTATTGCTTCCTGCTGCCCATAAAGGGCAATTAACTCATCATGCTATATAAGATGCTATACGCCTACTAATAAACAGTCAGGAAGACTTTCTTCACTGACAGTCTTGTCTCCGTGTGATCTCTTACATTGTGCGCACAATCTCTGAACATAAATCTGGAAGGGTACAAACATTCCTATTGATTACGCCGTAGACCCCAAAATAAATCCACATCACTGAGAAGCTCCACTGAAATCAATGGAGGTGTTTTACAGTGTTTACCGTGGCTTTTCAAACGCCGAGCTAAACGCTGTAAAAACTGTCTGTGTGAGAGCGGCCCTAGTGACGAAGTCTGTTTGCTCCTTAACCCCTTAGTGACTTCCTGCCTAAGCGGCCTTTAATCTCCAGGGCCGTAAAAAGACACTTGCTCTGGGGATTAAAGCCCTGGGGGCTGTGGACATGACAGCTCCCTGCTGTTGGCGCGACCACCAGTCACCCTTAAAAGTAAACAAAGTTAAAAAATGGTAAAATGTAATCTTCGCTCATATTCGTGAGGGGAGATGTAATTACATACCTAAGGCCCCCGGATTTACCCTTGGACCTCACCTCGGCTTCTGCGCACGCGCCCGTCGTCAACGTTGGCCGATGCAAGAGCCGCAGTTTGCCTGAGTAATTTAAGATATCCCTGCTCCTGGCTACCAAACATAGCCGAGAGCCTGGAGATTTCATGGTGGGCCGCAGTACATGGTCCCCAGTCACGTGATTGCCGTTAGCCAATGGATATCCATTCCGTAACGAATCCAATCCGTAAAGGAAGGTGACAATATTTCTATAGGCCTCCAGAGATGTCCCCCGGGATCCTTATCCTCGGTTGGATAGCGGCAATCATGTAAAAGTTAAGAAAAAGTTGAAGTTTAATCTCCCCTCTTAGATCGGTGAAACTTCTTACCGGAGGCCTCCGTATTTGAACCTCAATGTGATCCTCCTCCGTGGACCTTCTCCGGCTTCTGCGCATGAACCTGCCTTAAAATGCCAGAGACATGCGCAGCAGCTGGGGAGCCCGGTAAATTTTAAATCTCTATGCTCCCGGCTACCAAAGGTCACCGAGAGCCTGGAGCAGTGATCGGTGGTCTCGTTGAGCTGTCCCTGGTCACGTGATAAAAAGGTAGTGATCTACCGAAGGCCGGTCTCACACGACTGGATATGTTATACAGCCAGCCGCGGCGAAGGGAAGATCTGGAGCAGGTGAATTCCGATTTTGGTCTCCCGCACGAAAATGGAGCATGGTCCAGATTTTTTCATGCTCCATTTTAAAAAAAATCACTTATATAATTTATATATTTATATAATATATATATATTTATATATATATTTATATAATGGGCCTTTTTTGATATGTCATGGTGTATCACATTATAGGATGCCTATCATGTTATTACATGGGAAGGAGCTTTACATGTCAGCCGGGATAATAGGTGACGGCTAGCCCACCTCTCCCGCTGTGAACCCCCATACGTAATGTGCCGTGTATGTGCCGGTCACATGACAGTGCCAGTCACGTGACCTCCTCACTGTCAATTCCATCTGCGGTGTCACATGACATTGCCAGTCATGTGACCGCTTGCTCCGCCCACTTTTCGGCATCATCACAGGTCCTCCAGCAGCGTTATTATGACGCGTGAGCCGGTGGCAATGCAGGGACGCACGCCAGGATGTATACTTCGCCCGATACAACGTGGCTCTTCCAGGTGATTGAATTGTATGTCTAGTAGTTTTATATTTAAGTTAGCTATCTATGAGTGGCAGGATATACTTGAAAAAGGCTTCCAACAGCCGAAACGCGTTGTATGTATATGCCGGGTCCCCTCAAAAAGGGACCTATTTGTGTTTGTTTAATAATAAAAACTATTTCCTGATATTGGATCGTGAGGAAGCAACTTTCGATTCTGGTGGAGGTAGTCTTCGGAGTTAACAATTGTTTAGAGCCATCTCGGACTCCTGAGGGGGGAGGCTGACACTCCCCTCTCCTAAGTGAGTATACATCATCTATCCTGTGTGTTCGCAGCGCAGCTTTATTGTGATCGTTACACGACTGGATATGTTATACAGCCAGCCGCGGCGAAGGGAAGATCCGGAGCAGGTGAGTAAATTCCGATTTTGGTCTCCCGCACGAAAATGGAGCATGGTCCATGTGAGCGCATATGCCCATCAGCAAGATGGTGGACGCAAGCGCAGAAGCTGCAGAGGGCCTGGTAAATTTAAAGTCTCCTTACTCCTGGCTACTAAAGGTAGCCGAGAGCCTGGAGCAGTGACTGAGGGCCGCAGTGAGCGGTCCCCGGTCATGTGATCGCTGTTATCCGATGGATAATGGCGATTACGTAAATGTTAAGACACAGTTGACGTTTGATGCGCCTTTCGGTTTGGGCCCTGTTGTGCATACGGTCATAATATTAGGGCCACAATGGGTAGGTTTCTGAACACGGGACAAACGGGGATCCATTTTGGAGTGAAAGTCTTCATTCCTATGTACACTGTACAAAAAAATGCTTTTAAAATGACACAATTGCCCAAAAAATTAAAATTGTAATTTTTTCCTTTTGCTTTGCTCAGATTCATTCAAATACTGTGGGTCAAAATACGCAGCACAGCCCTAGAAGAATTCGTTAAGGGGTCTAGTTTTTTAACGCAGCAGTTCTGAACTTCATGTCTTTTGGGGTGGGTGCGGTGGCCGGACTTCAGTTCCTGCAGGCAGAGCTGCACATCCAGCAGATGAGGCTATCATATCTCTAGTGGGCATTAGTGTTTACAGCTGCTTTAACCAGGGCATTGTGGGTAATGGGGAGGGCTCTCTAGTCTTCGCTGGGACTAGTGGGGTCATAAATAGAGAGGTTTATGCGCACAACAGAAGCAGCTGCACAGCGCAGGCCGAGTCTTCATGCATGGCTACTGCCGCACAGGAGGCTGGAGGGGCGGGTGAATAACAGCACCTAGCGGACATGGCGCGGCCCCAACTGCACCGCTCTGCGCCATCTGCGTGCAGCGCGGGGACTTCTTACAGATGCGACACCATTGTACCCTTTACATTCCACGGTCAGCATAGATTGCTGTCAGTCCCAACCAGCTCCCACTGTGAACCCTTTACATTCCACGGTCAGCATAGATTGCTGTCAGCCCAAGCCAGCTCCCACTGTGCTCCCTTTATATGCCACGGTCAGCATAGATTGCTGTCAGCCCCAGCCAGCTCCCTCTGTAAACCTTTTACATGCCACGGTCAGCATAGATTGCTGTCAGCCCCAGCCAGCTCCCTCTGTGAACCCTTTACATGTCACGGTCAGCATAGATTGCTGTCAGCCCAAGCCAGCTCCCTCTGTAAACCTTGATAAGTGCGATTGGGCGGTGAATTTGCAGGGGTACAATCTCTTCAGAAGAGACCGAAGGAACCAGAAAGGGGGAGGGGTATGTCTGTACGTCAAATCGAACTTGAAGCCGAGGCTACGGGAGGATATAGGGGTAGGAGACGAACAGGTGGAATCTCTGTGGGTAGAAATACAGGGAGGAAAAAATAACAAAATCCTGATAGGGGTCTTCTATCGACCACCAAAAGCAACAGAAGAAACTGAAGACTTACTACTAAGGCAGATAGAAGAGGTGTCAAAACGAAACGAAGTAATTATCATGGGGGACTTTAATTACCCAGATATAACATGGGAGAACGAAACCTGCAAATCTCACAGGGGTGATAA
Organism: Eleutherodactylus coqui; assembly: GCF_035609145.1. Classification (NCBI taxonomy): domain Eukaryota; kingdom Metazoa; phylum Chordata; class Amphibia; order Anura; family Eleutherodactylidae; genus Eleutherodactylus; species Eleutherodactylus coqui. Next base: position 52,811 of record NW_027102283.1, on the reverse strand, counting down.
GTTCTTGAGAGTAATTAAAGACAATTACCTGAACCAACTTGTGCAGGAACCAACAAGAGGGAGGGCCATTCTGGACCTAGTACTAACTAACAAACCGGAACGTATAAGGGGGGTTCAGGTTGAGGGGCACTTGGGGAACAGCGACCACAATATAATCAACTTCCAGCTGTCAATCAATAGGAAGCCTTATCAGGGAGTGGCAAAGAAACTAAACTTTAGTAAAGCAAAATTTGATGAGCTTAGAACTACTATCGGTAACATTAATTGGGACAACATCCTCAAAAATATCAGTACGGAGGAAAAATGGGAAAAGTTCAAAAGGATCCTAATCACCTCATGTGAGCAGTTCATTCCCTTTAAAAATAAAAGAAACTCAGCTAAAAGGAAACCAATGTGGCTCGACAAGACGGTACGAGGGGCAATAAACGAAAAGAAGAAAGCGTTCAAACTACTAAAGCAAGAAGGCAGCGAAGAAGCGCTAAAATCATACAGGGAAAAAAACAAAATATGCAAAGATACGATCAAAACTGCCAAGGAGGAAGCAGAAAGACGGATCGCAAAAGAGAGCAGAAACAACCCGAAGCTATTTTTCAACTACATAAACAGCAAAAGGATTTGCAGGGAGAGCGCTGGCCCTTTAAAAAACAATGCAGGAGAAATCATTGATGATGACGAAGGGAAAGCAAATCTACTAAACAGCTTCTTCTCAAGTGTGTTCACCAAAGAAAAGGAAATGCCACACGAGATGCAGGGGAATAAAACGAACCCCTCACAAAATATCTCATACCTAACGCAGGAGGAGGTGCGGAAGCGTCTAAAGAAAACTAAAATTGATAAATCACCGGGCCCAGATGGATTACACCCAAGGATACTAAAGGAACTAAGTGACGAGATAGCTAGGCCGCTATACCTAATATTTCTAGACACTATCAAGACCGGAGTAGTACCATTGGACTGGCGCATTGCCAACGTGGTTCCAATTTACAAAAAAGGGAGCAAAAGTGAGCCTGGTAACTACAGGCCAGTAAGTCTCACTTCAGTAACAGGAAAAATTTTCGAGGGGATTCTGAGAGACGCCATCGATGAGTACCTCAAGGAGATTAAGGGAATAACTCCTCACCAGCATGGATTCATGAAGGGTCGCTCATGTCAGACAAATCTGATCAGTTTCTACGATGAAGTAAGCTCTAAGCTGGACCAGGGGGAATCTATTGATCTTGTATATCTGGACTTCTCTAAAGCCTTTGACACTGTGCCACATAATAGGCTAATATACAAAATGAGGCAGCTCGGACTGGGCGAAAACGTGTGTAAGTGGGTAAAAAATTGGCTCAACGATAGAAAGCAGAGGGTGGTAATAAATGGTTCGTACTCTGATTGGACCACAGTCGCTAGCGGGGTGCCACAGGGTTCAGTATTAGGCCCCACTCTGTTCAACATATTTATTAATGACCTGATAGAGGGGCTGCACAGCAAAATATCAATATTTGCAGATGACACAAAATTATACAATATAATTAATGCAACGGAGGACAATGTGCGGCTACAAACGGACCTGGATAAGATGGGGGCTTGGGCAGAAAAATGGCAAATGAAGTTCAATGTTGAAAAATGTAAGACTATGCACATGGGCAGGAGAAACGGATGTCACCAATATTCACTTATTGGGGTACCACTAGGGAAAAGTGATATGGAAAAGGATCTAGGGGTATTAGTGGATAATAGACTAAACTGGAGTAACCAATGCCAGTCAGCTGCTGCAAAGGCAAATAAAGTCTTGGGGTGCATTAAAAGAGGTATAGGGGCGAAGGACGAGAACATTATCCTTCCACTATATAAGGCACTTGTCAGGCCTCACATGGAATACTGCGTACAATTCTGGACACCGGTGCTCAGGAAAGATGTCACAGTGCTTGAAGGGGTTCAAAGAAGGGCAACTAAACTAATACATGGAATGACGGGACTGGAATACCCAGAGAGGCTATCCAAATTGGGACTATTTACTCTAGAAAAAAGGTTAAGAGGCGACCAAATAACCATGTATAAGTACATGAGGGGACAACACATGGATCTCTCCCGTGATCTGTTTACACCCAGGACCACAAAGGTAACAAGAGGACATCCGCTACGATTAGAGGAAAGTAGGTTTCATCACCAACATAGAAAGGGGTTCTTTACTGTAAGAGCAGTTAGACTGTGGAACTCTCTACCGGAGGAAGTGGTGATGGCAAAATCGATAGAGGAGTTTAAAAGGGGACTTGATGTCTTTCTGGAGAAGAAGGATATTACAGGATATAAATATTAGGTTAAGTGTCAATCCTGGTATACAGGCAGGTAGGAACTATTAGGGGTTGATCCAGGGAACAGTCTGATTGCCATTAGGGAGTCGGGAAGGAATTTTTCCCCCAAAAAGGGCTAATTGGCTTCTGGCCTTGGGGTTTTTTGCCTTCCTCTGGATCAACACATTAGGATAGACAGGCTGGACTAGATGGACAATGTCTTCATTCGGCCTTACATACTATGTTACTATGTTACTATGTTTTTCATGCCACGGTCAGCATAGATTGCTGTCAGCCCCAGCCAGCTCCCTCTGTAAACCCTTTACATGCCGTGGTCAGCATTTATTACTTTTAATCCCAGCCAGCTCCCACTGTGAACCCTTTACAAGCCGCGGTCAGCAAAGATGGCTGTCAGTCCCAGCCAGCTCCCTCTGTAAACCCTTTACATGTCGCGATCAGCGTAGATTGCTGTCAGTCCCAGCCAGCTCCCTCTGTGCTCCCTCCACATGCCGCGGTCAGCATAGATGGCTGTCAGTCCCAGCCAGCTCCCCCTGTAAACCTTTTACATGCCCAGTCAGCATAGATTGCTGTCAGTCCCAGCCAGCTCCCTCTGCGAACCCTTTACATGCTACGGTCAGCATAGATTGCTGTCAGTCCCAGCCAGCTCCCTCTATAAACCCTTTACATGCCACGGTCAGCATAGATTGCTGTGAGCCCCAGCCAGCTCCCACTGTGAACCCTTTACATGCCACGGTCAGCATAGATTGCTGTCAGTCCCAGCCAGCTCCCTCTGTGAACCCTTTACATGCCACGATCAGCATAGATTGCTGTCAGTCCCAGCCAGCTCCCACTGTGGGATAGTACAATCTCAGATTCTGCTCCCACGAGTTTACAGCAAGTACCAACCACCCAGGACATAAGTTATCTCTTAAGGGGTTAAACCCTTAATGCCACCGGATGTACGTCTGTCCTGGCTGTGTGGTACTTGCCACAACAGGACACAAGCGTACATCATGTGGATGGCGTGGGATCAGAAGCTGAGCTCACACCATCCGATAGCGGGCTTCCCACTGCTACAGCAGGGTACATAAGGATAGCGATCCCTACTATTAAACTCCTACATTCTGTTGAGATGGCAGCAAGTAGAGGATTCCCCGAGGGAGCATGCTCCCTATGTTATGTCGTCTGGCCCTTGTAATCGTGGCAGGCCGATTGGTTGCCATGACAACAGGTGTCCCTGCTTGCCATTACCTATGATCACTACTGTAACTGATGAGGCATTGCGGTACAGAAGCCTCTTGTATAATCATGGCTGTTGTGGCCCCTATAGAGAGAGATATAGATATTCAACTTTTCTGTGCATTTTCCTCTATTTCATATGGGAGGGGGGGTGAAGCCCCCCATATTTGGTATCACCATATCCGTAATGGCCTGTACAATACACTGAATACACTATCAAACACAGAAAAACTGGAGAAAAAGACAAACCTCTAATAAATGGAGGCAAAATACTAAGTGATCAAAAGTATGGACCCAAAATGGGGCAAAAAGGTCGTCACGTAGAAAGCAAGGCCTCACCTACCTCTGACCGGGGAAGATGCAGAAGTTATGGGATGCTGAATGCAGGGATGGGAAAAGAACTTCCAAAACCAAGCGTTGTGTTTGATATGGAGATAATCTGCCCCCCGCAGGACACAATGTATCCGGGCATTAATGCTGGAATACATCACAGGCATCGAGAGATGGGAAAATAAGAACTACACTTCACCAGGCCTCATATGGCCATGTTCTCAAGGGGCTTCCAAGAAATACATTGACCCCTGAGCCGTGGGGAAGGGGGGGACAAACACAGGGCAGTCAGAATATGACAGTCATGGGACCAGCCCTCCGGAACAGGACCAATGCTCTCTACAGGTGCCAGGAGCAGAAGAATGATGATGTCATCATCCGGCTCCACTACATACACCGCGTCGGCCGACACTCCACCCCTCCCACAACAGGCGTCCGGCAGTGTGAAGGGACCACACAGGCGCCAGGAGCAGCATGATGATGTCATCATCCAACTCCGCGCCGTACACCGCGTCGGCCGACCCTCCACCCCTCCCAAAACAGGCGTCTGGTAGTGTGAGGAGACCACACGGGTGCCAGGAGCAGAAGAATGATGATGTCATCAACCAGCTCCGCGCTGTACACTGCATTGGCCAACCCTCCACCCCCTCCCACAACAGGCAGTGCGGCAAGGGAGTAATGCACTCCATGCACATTCTTTATATGGTGGGGGCCTCTGAGTTCCCTCACCGCAGGGGCCGGTTTGCAATTGTGACACCTGACGGTACACCTATGCTTTTCCTAAAGGCACACAATCTGCTGGTCAGTACGATTAAGGGTTAATACATTTGTGGCATTTATGCGCATCGTTTACTTAGACTAGTAACGTCCCCGCGCTCTCGTGGAAGGTTGTACATACACTGGAACTATAAGATTTGGGCTCTCCCATTCCCCGACCATAGATGCAAAAACTTCAGACGAGACACCCAATAAGTATTCCGGAATTTTCTCCCCCCACCCCCGAAACAAATACCAATCATCATCTTCCGCCAGGAGCTGTCATGTCCACAGTCCCCAGGGCTTTACTCCTCAGAGTGAGTAAAAACCGCTTCCCCGCCCACCGCCAGCCACGTCATATGACCCAGTAGATTTTGGTAGGCCGCTGTCTCCCCCTTGTGTGCTGCATTAAAAATGCACTCTGCTAAAAATAAAAAGGGTCCAGTTCTGTGGCTTCTCGGAGGAGATAGGGGTTCCCCCACCTCCCGTCTCCGAGCTGCAGCGGAGACTGACTAACATGGCTGCCAAGTCCGGTATTTATACTTCTAAATTGATGACATCACAATGCAGTGACATCAGCCTGCCAGACACCTGGCTCATTTGCATACAGTGTGTATGTATGTATGTATGTATGTATGAATGAATGAGTATGAATGAATGAATCTATCTATTTATTTATTAATTATGTAGATATAGATTATATAGATTTTGTGCATATAGATTAAAGATAGATTTTAGATGATATATATATATATATATATTTATATATCTACATACATACACAAACACATAAAGCTGTATTATGTATATATGTAGATTCTATAATGTATGTTGATTATATAATAGATCTATTGATTGATAGATAGATAATAGATCTATGGATTATCTAATTAATATAGATGATAAAATCTACACAGATATAAATAATCTAAAATCTATCATGTGGATATAATGTATGTCTATAATCTACTCACTCTATCTATCTATCTATCGCTATACAAATAGCAAGATTTATTTCTCTATATAATCTATAGTTATGGATGGATGGATGAATTTATTTATGTATGGCGGGGAAAAAAAAGGCCTGCTGTACATTTTAACTTCTTCAGATGACCATGCTGATCTATTCTTATTCTTACTAGGTCTACTAATGCCAGCCCAGGGGAAGCCAATAAAGCCCTATGGGCTCGAAGCCAATTTTCCTTTTTTTGGGAAAAAGTTTACGTCCGTCCCCACTCGAAATGCGTCCACCAAAAGAGATCTCTCAAAACGACCGACGGACGCACCTTCAGAGGCAAACTAGTGCTTGCTTCTAGTGTCATCGTCTGCTTAACCATCCTGCGTAGGGAGGTGACGAGTCCTGCAGGCTCTGCAAGCCTAGGATGCGTGAGCACGGTGCAAGAGGAAGGACTGAGGAGGATGTGAGGGGGAGGGGGGAGGGCGCGGTTGAGAAAGCGTTGGGTGGGGCTATGCAAAGGTCTTCCAGCTCCCTCAGAGCATTGTGGGTGCGCCCGGAGTGCTGCCTGAGCGTGTTGCATCTGATACGTCCCCTATTTGGGGATCATTTATTAAAGGGAGCATAGGTGCAGCACGTTTCTGTAAAACCAATAGAGGGCGCTGCAATGTTACTGTAGAAACCAATGGACAGCATGGGAGGTAGCTATACATAGATTTTAAAGACGACGACTGCCAAGGCTAAAGCCCGTGTATATTCCATAGACTATAGCTATCTCCAGGATAGCTGCATGCGCAGTCGTGTGCGGGGTGCGCAGTCGCGCCATTGTCTCGCACGGCTGCTTTCATTCCGTGCTTCCTGACAAGGCAATGTACGCATACGTCACTAGTGAAGGAAGCGGAAGGTAGCGCAATGTACACTTTTTGACCGGATGGAGGAAAATCGGGTTGCTGGAGGTCACGTGACCGAAGTGACAAGCGGCTCCAGGAGAAGATTTGGGATAAGAAGAAGAGGTAAGCAGGCTCCCTGGGGAGCAATCGGTAAGTATACAGTATATTTTTTTGTTTTTAATGACAGAACCCCTTTAAGGCTCTATTATGACACTTTTCGAACCGTGGTATGGTTACATGCGGGGAGTGTGAAGACGGTATGGTTACATAAGGGGGGTGTGGTGACAATACGGTTACACTAGGAAAGTGGGCTTACATGAGGGGAGCGTGGAGGCGGTGCGGCTACAGAAGGGGAGTATGATGGAACCCCTAACAATAATCTGTGCCGTGTCATTTCCATAAATGTCATAGAAGGTAATGAAAATGAACAGTTTAGCATACAGTAATTCCCCTTTCACATGGGCCAAAATTCTCACTATTCTCACTTACCCAAAGGAAGCAGCTGGTGACAAAACATGAAACGTGGGCAAGGAGGCTCTGGTGTCCTGTTGTACCACTTCTAGCTTGGATACAAGAGGTTATACAGATGGGAATGGAGGCTCTAGTACCCTGTTGTACGCCTTGTAGCTTGGATAAAAGATAAGATAAGGACAGGCAAGGGGACTCTAGTACTGCGTTGTACCACTTCTAGCTTCTAGTATAGAAGATGGGGAACAGGCGGCTATGGAGGCTCTATTCTAGAGAATCAATACAGTAAGCAGTGGAGTAGGTCAGTAAATTAATGGCTGAAACAACAGTTGAATTGTGTTACCACGTTACTACTGACAGTCCTCACCTCTTTAGTAACCGGTGGCATGGCTGAAGCCTCATCACAGTATTTCAGTGCCAGAGCTTTCTGTCCTCGGTCTTTGTAGCACTGGGATGAAAGATAAAAAACACCAAAAAAAGCAAAAACCAGTAAAGCAATAGAATCTTACAGTAACTTTGGGGCATTACAGCAGCACACAATGTCCCTGCAGGTTGGATTACAGATGAGTGCTGCTGTATGGTGCCTTCATACCTCTAGGGCAGGATACCTACCTGATATGTATTGTCATGGGGCGCACCAAGATCTTGTCTCAGGCTTTGCTTGCAGTCCTACCATATCGCACTAAATGCAGAAGTGCAGTCAATGCAGCTTTTTACCTAAAATAGTAAAAATTGGTCAAAGCCTCATGCAGTGTATTACCTGACCCTGGAATAACATCAATGGCAATTATAAGAATAATGCTGATAATAATACAAATTCTGTATGTCTGTTTTCAGCCTTACAAAACCATAACTATAGAAGTTTAAATTATACGTAAAGCTAGATATTTTTAGAAATATCTATATTGATATATAACTATCTATTTTTATAGCTAGATATATATCTATGCAGTAAGATACATTAGATCGATGGTGACAAACGCACCCGAAACAAGGACCACAGGTTGTAAGCAGCCATTTTTCCGTCAGTCTCCACTGGAGTCTCTCCCAGGCCCAAACTGAACCTACCTACCTGAATTGTAAGTACCTACCTTCTTGTTCTCTATGAAAGAACTGAGCGTACCTTTTAAAAAAATGGCGGCGGCAGCAGCAACCAATCAGATTTTGTATAGTTTATGTATAGCTACCTGCCATGCTGTCCATTGGTTTCTACAGTAACATTGCAGCGCCCTCTGTTGGTTTTACAGAAACGTGTTGCACCACCTATTGGATTTACCCAAACTTACAGCACCATAGAGATTAGCGGGTCACCTCCCAGTTCTCCATCTTTTTGCCCTATTTTTCTCTAGGGTGGTTTCAAACCGGCGGGTAAAATCGCGCCATTTTTAACTGATGCGTTGGTTATTGAAAAAAAAAAAGCAGATTTCGCAGCCAATGATTCCCGACGGTTCCCTTCTAGAGATGAGCGAACGTACTCGTTTCGAGTACTTACGCACCCGAGTACCGCCATTTTCGAGTACTTCAGTACTCGCGCGCAAAGATTCGGGGGGCGCCGGGGGGCGGGGAGAGGCGTGGCGGTGCGGGGAGTAGCAGCGGGGAACAGGGGGGAGCCCTCTCTCTCTCCCTCTCCCCCCCACTCCCCACTGCTACCCCCCGTGCCGCCACGGCGCCCCCCGAATCTTTGCGCGCGAGTACTGATGTACTCGAAAATGGCGGTACTCGGGTGCGTAAGTACTCGAAACGAGTACGTTCGCTCATCTCTATTCCCTTCCCTTCAGCAAGGTTTTCACTGATGTGATGTTGAGAGAGAAAATCGCAGCCTGCTGTGTCCTTCTGCGCAGTGCGTTTTTAAAAATCTCCCATGTAATCCTATGGAGGCTGCGTTTTATCGCATCACAAGGCGACAAATATGCGCTGCAATGTTAACATTGGAAAGTCCTACCGACTTGCGCGTTAAACAAAAACATGTGGTTTTTAATGTGCGCGGCAGCGATGCGATTTAATCCTCTAAAAAAAAAAAGCATCGCTGGTGATGGTCACGGCCGTATATTGGGACAAAACTAAGCCTAAGCTTTCTGTGGTTTCGTTTTCACCAGCAGTATTCTCTCCCGTTAATACTTGACCGAGAAAATATAGGACCTCCCCTATGAATACTATGTGCGTGAAAGATCAGGCGGCCGCCATATTCCCACCATTTATTTTGTTTCTTACAGTTGCTCCTACAGCAGTGTGTGTGTGTTTGTATATGTATGTGTGTATGTATGTGTATATATTTTACACACATACACACATCGCAATGCATTGTTCTTACAAGGCGCACTGCACTGGCAGACACACTCGCATATTTGCCATGCGAGATATTGGTTTGAGTTTCTCGGGCTGATATAGTGCTCACTTGTGTAAAATCAGCCACAGAGAATGAATTTAACATCACCAAAGACATAAAGCTATACATTGCCCTCTATTGTCAGCATGCTGTTATCCTGACCCCCAAGTGTCAATGCATAATGCATCCCAAGTGGCAGCTTGCCCACCCATATCACGTCTTGTATCCAAGCTAGAGGCGATACAACGGGGTCTGTTTCACATTTTGTATCCAAGCTAGAGGTAGTACAACTTTAACTTTTTTCCTTCTGCTTTGCTCAGATTCATTCAAATACTGTGGGTCAAAATACGCAGCACAGCCCTAGAGGAATTCGTTAAAGGGTCTAGTTTTTTTAAACAGGGTCATTTGTGGGGGTTCTCCAAAGTGCTCAAGGGCTCCACAAGTGAGCAATGGGACCTAAAACACTTTCATGCAAAATAACTGTTCACAAAGCCACCGGCTGCTCCTTTCGGTTTGGGCCCCATTGTGCATACGGACACAAGATTAGGGCCACAATGGGTATATCTCTGAACACGGGACATACGGGGGGGTCTCCATTTTGGGGTGCCAATCCTCATCTTCATGTGCAATATAGAAAAAAATCCCATCATTAAAATTAAAATGACATATTTGCAAAAATATGAAATTTAATTTCTTCCCCTCCAAATTGCATTAATTCTTGACAAAACCTGTGGGGTAAAAATCCTCCTGACCCCCTCAGTGAATACATTAAGGGGTGTAGTTTATAAAATGGGGTCATTTGTGGGGGGATCTATCATTTGGACACCCATGAGACTTTGCAATCTTGGCTTGGTGCAGGAAAAAAAAGTGTTCCTCAAAATGTTAAAAATCAATGTAAAATTTGTACGTCTCCTAAATTGTTAAAAAAAAACCTGAAGTTTTTCTAATGTGCGTCCAGAATAAAGTAAACAGATGGAAATATATATCTTATCAAAGATTTGTACAGTAACATGGCCTAAATGTTAGGAGGCTCGTATATATTAGGGAGTCCCCTAATACTCAGGCCGCGTTTACATGAGCGACAAAGTCACACTGCGACAAATCACGTGTTTGTTCGGCCTATGCTTTCCAATGGGGCAATTCACATGTTTTGGAGGGTGCGACATCCCGATATGCCCGCGACTCGTGAGGTTTCGTGGCCCATGTTACCCTATGGAGCCTTCCTCTCTGTTGCATCGCATGAAAGCTTGTTCACTATGTTAGTATGCACAAATGGGACCCAAAATGTAAACAGTACTATGTGGCTTTCTGAACAGACTGTTATGATCGTGTGGGCAGATTTAGCAGACTGCCAACACCATCGTGACCAAAGATGCACACAGGAAATTCACATGGAATCCATGCCACTGACCCTGTGCTAAAAGGGGGGGGGGGGGGGGTCGACAGTGGCCCAACCTAAGCGTAGACATCGCCCAAATAAGAGGGCGGCCCAGCGGTCTTCGGATCTGGGCCATAGCTGATCCTAGGAGCCACAGAACAGGACACACGCATGGCATATAACAGAGACGGAACAGAATACACAGAGATAGAAAACACTGCATACAGAAGCCAAAAATGCAACCACTACTAACAGATAGGCTGATTATAAAGAACAGGTATTACTTGACATTTTAGACAAAACGTGAAGCTAGCGGGCGAACTTCTAAGCTCCTGGTTATACCGCTATTCCCTACACTAACCATGAGTCCAGGAGACCCGGACAACATTCACACAGGAGATGAGGTAACACTAAACTGACAGAACGTAAACGTACAAACGGGCATGAAACTGCAAGACACAGATCACACAGAAAGCTTGCATCTGGGACAGGACAGAGCAGGGGGCACACTGCCAACTGCAAGTGGAGCAGGACATAGCATGGGGCACACCGCCAACTATCAAATATAGTGCCATCTCAATAATATAGGGGAATAGACAGTCAGCTACACAAGGTGAGATAGGAGACTGTGTCAAGTTACATTAACTGACACACAGAGCAGACAAGACGTACAGAGGCCACAGCTGTAAAGGGAATGCATATAACGGAGACAAGGACTACAGGTGTCCAAACCGTCTTCGGGAAGCTGAGAGACACATAACCACTTACAAGTTCTGCGTGGGAAAAAGGCAGATACCTCAAGACAAGGATTCATAACTGCTCAGTCTGAAACCCAGACACAGACTGCCAAGAGCTGGCTTTATATGTATGCACAGAGCCAGGAGATTGGCTTGCAGGAAGTACCACACCCAGGCAGCTCAATCAATTAACCCTCTCAGGGCTGTGCTGCTAGTAAACTGAAGCTTTGAGCAACATATACCAGCAGCAGACGTAACAGACATTTTGCTTGAAGGCCTTTAAAGCCCCATAGCACAGTTGTAGAGCTGTTGAGCAGCCACAAAATTTTAACAATACACCCCTTAATTAGTTTACCTAGGGGGATACTGCCCACTTGGCCTGTAGCAGCAGCCACAATGCATACTTGAGTATAGCCGATCCAAGTGTTAGCCGAGGTACCTAATATTACCCCTTGGCTTATACTCAAGTCAATAATTGACCCCAGGTTTTTGGGGTAAAAGTTGGTACCTTGGCTTATACTCAGGTCGGCTTAGACTGAAGTATATCTGATTACATGCAAAAACCTAATGAAATAAGAGCAATCGTTGCATGCAAAGCATTAACAGCGGGAATCGGTTGTCTCACCCATCCCCGCTGTGACTGCGGGAGGCCAACTGTCATTAGCAACAGTCTTCAGCAGTAGATGGGCTCAGATCTGTAGGATGTAGATGCAAGTCCATTCCAGAAAGCTGCTTCCTAACATATACATACATTCACGTGCTGCGGTGGCAAGGGGTTAAAAGGGTTCCCTGGGACTCCAGTACTGATGATCTATGCGCAGTGAAGTGTTGATCTGCCTCTCAGAATCCCTGCCAATCAGCTGATGACGAGTGCGCACCGCTGCCACTTCAGTCTATGCCAGACGAAGCACCGTACATTTCCGGCTGTACACGCCTGCATAGGATTGAATTTCAATACGCAATCCTATGCAGAAGGCCGTGGTTTGTCTACGCGAAATCACGCGCAGAAAACAAACCGCGCCATGCTCTAATTCTGCTGGCACATGAGTCAGAGCTGCGGGAGCGGGCGAGTTCCGCACTGCTCTCTGCAGGCGCTCAGGTCGGGTCCCGTTGCGAGCAGCTGGATGCGACACGGCCGTCTGCAGGCGGCCTTAGGCCTCATGTCCACTGGAAAAATACAATCCGCGTAGAATCAGCTTTCTATTGTATAATTTTTGCATGCAGATATCTGCACACATTGCTATCAATGTGATAGCAATGTGGCCGATCCGCGGTAAAATGGAGCATGCTGGGTTTTTTTCTCCCACGCGTGAAAAACGCAATTCTATTAAAATTCCATCCGCGGGTGCAAAAATCAGTTTAATGGACCACGGATGGCCAATGATTCCCTAGGGGCAAATCCGCTGCGGAAACCGCAATTCCATTTTGCTAGTGGACATGAGGCCTTAAGGCTCCTTCCCACAGACGGATCTATTCAACCTAGTAGCTCAATGCTTACGGTGCGGAATTTCACAGCGGAATTCCGCACCGTAAAATCACCCGTCCTCACCCACGGCATGCTCTATTTGCCGCGGGTGTACGCGCGGACGGCTTCCATTGCAGTCTGTGGAAGCCGTCCATTCACGCTATCTTCCGCTGTAGCACAGCGGAAGATAGTGTGAAACCGCCTCTACGCCTACCGCGTCACATGCCGCTGCGGTGCGTCACGCGCTCGATTGCCCATGCGCGCTGAGGCGTCATGCGGGACTCCGAAACTGGAGGTAAGTATTGGGGTCTCTTGGGGCCGCCGTGACAGGCTCCGCCCTGGAATTCCATGGCGGAGCCCGTCACAGCCATGTGCAGCCGGCTTTACAGCGTGGGTAATCAGGAGTTAAAAACATAAATAAGGTAAAACAAAAAAACAAATTCAAATCACGTTTTATTATTTATTAAAAATGTGGATTTTACACCAAGTGTCATTCCCAGATAAAACAAAGGCCGCTGTGTTTGGGTATGTTTTCTGTTTACTCAATCGGTGTAAAATATTGCGCAGTTTTTCAGGATCCTCCGTCATAATTCTTTGAAAGAAAAAGCTTATAAAAAAAAAAAAAGGTGAGTCACAGGCAAAAAGCAGTCCATAAAACGAAGGGTTTCAAGATTGCTGAACGTCGAGGGTCTCTTCACTGTCGGACAGCCTTCCCATTCTCAAGGACGTCAGATCTGCAGGAAATGATCTTTTTGCCCTATTTTTCTCTAGGGTGGTTTCAAACCGGCGGGTAAAATCGCGCCATTTTTAACTGATGCGTTGGTTATTGAAAAAAAAAAAAGCAGATTTCGCAGCCAATGATTCCCGACGGTTCCCTTCTAGAGATGAGCGAACGTACTCGTTTCGAGTACTTACGCACCCGAGTACCGCCATTTTCGAGTACTTCAGTACTCGCGCGCAAAGATTCGGGGGGCGCCGGGGGGCGGGGAGAGGCGTGGCGGTGCGGGGGGTAGCAGCGGGGAACAGGGGGGAGCCCTCTCTCCCTCTCCCCCCCACTCCCCACTGCTACCCCCCGTGCCGCCACGGCGCCCCCCGAATCTTTGCGCGCGAGTACTGATGTACTCGAAAATGGCGGTACTCGGGTGCGTAAGTACTCGAAACGAGTACGTTCGCTCATCTCTATTCCCTTCCCTTCAGCAAGGTTTTCACTGATGTGATGTTGAGAGAGAAAATCGCAGCCTGCTGTGTCCTTCTGCGCAGTGCGTTTTTTTAAAATCTCCCATGTAATCCTATGGAGGCTGCGTTTTATCGCATCACAAGGCGACAAATATGCGCTGCAATGTTAACATTGGAAAGTCCTACCGACTTGCGCGTTAAACAAAAACATGTGGTTTTTAATGTGCGCGGCAGCGATGCGATTTAATCCTCTAAAAAAAAAAAGCATCGCTGGTGATGGTCACGGCCGTATATTGGGACAAAACTAAGCCTAAGCTTTCTGTGGTTTCGTTTTCACCAGCAGTATTCTCTCCCGTTAATACTTGACCGAGAAAATATAGGACCTCCCCTATGAATACTATGTGCGTGAAAGATCAGGCGGCCGCCATATTCCCACCATTTATTTTGTTTCTTACAGTTGCTCCTACAGCGGTGTGTGTGTGTTTGTATATGTATGTGTGTATGTATGTGTATATATTTTACACACATAGGCCTCCTTCCCACGAACGGATTTCCGCCGCGTAATTCGCGGCGAAAATCCGCTGCGTTGCCCGCAGCTATTAGGTTCTATTGAGAAGGAATTATAATTATATATGTATAGCTGGTATAAGTTATATCAGCTGTATATATATAATTATATAGAGGGAATACACAGGTTACACCAGCCTTGGCCAGACATGCCACTATATACAGGGGGATACACAAACACACACATATATATATATATATATATATATATATATATATATATATGACACACACATACATATACACACACACATATATATATATATATATATACACACACACACAAGGCTCTCACCCTGCAGCTGCTCCTCCTCAGCGATGCTCTCCTTGCTGCAGAGATCATGTTCTCTGCACTCCCCTTCCCTCCTCCGCGGCCGTTGTCAGTCTGCTATCGGCACTCCTCTATTACTGTCTGCATTAGACAGAACAAGCCGAGAGCAGACTGCCTACTGACAGCAGCACGGAGGAGTGAGGGAACTTACTGCATAGGCGGCAGGCCGGATTCGGCCCGCGGGCATTGTTTGACACCTGTGCTCTAGATCATACAAACTTCTAGGCTGTGGGAGTTGCCGTCCTAAATGCGCAGACCGGTGCCAGCGGCCGGCGAGTGACGTTTCTGTGCGGGGCTCTGCGATCCCCTCACAGAAATAGAGCATGCCGCGGTTTGTTTTCCACGTGTGATTTCGCGCGGACAAACCGCGGCCGTCTGCCTAAGATTGCGTTTTCTAACGCAATCCTATGGCAGCTTCCATGGGTGGAAATTCTGCGGGAAATCCGGCAGCGGAATTTCCGCCCGTGTGCACGGGGCCTAAGGCTGCTCTAAGACGTGCATTCAGAAAACACAGCTTAAAATCGTGGGTTTTTTACCTCAATTTTTAGCAGCACTTTTGAACGCATGGTAAAGCGGTTTTAATGCACCCCACAATTGTGATGGGTGGGGAGGTGCGTTAGAAAACGCAAATACAGGACAGATAGCGCTTAAAAATCACCGCTTCCGAGCTCACGTCTGAGTAATCGCATTCAAATCAATGGAAGCAGTATACCGCAATAAAAAGCACCAAGGGGCTAGATCATGTTTGTAAATTAGCACGGTTTAGGTATAGGTACGGGTACAGATGGAGGGGGGCCCAGCTGAACTTTTGCACTCGGGCCCCTTAGGCTTTAGGTACGCCCCTGCTAATGAGCAACCAGTTTTTCAGTCTTTATTTTTGTGCATTCCTGGGATCAGAACTTTTTTTTTTTGCCTACTCATTAGGGTAAATAACCATTTAAGTCAGGTTAAGGCTTGTGATAAATCACTTGGATTTGAAGCAATGCTGCATCCAATAGATGGCGCTATAGAGGTATTTTCTCATCCTTATTTGCATAGATATCCCAGAGGAGCTAGCATCACCTTATAAGTGTTCTTACTCATTTTTTAGGTTTTCAAATGCCTCTTCTGTGTGCAGTGCTTGGGTAGTGACTATACCATTCCCTGACCCATTTACCCCTTAGGTGTCTCCACATACTTTTTGGGTGCTCTCCTTAAGGAGACACAACACCGCTTCTGACCCACATAGGAATGTGAACCACAGGCCAACAAGGGCTGAGGATGGGTGCATTGTCCAGTATCGCATGTGTAGTCTAACAGAGCTTCATGAGTGTGGACAAGCTGGTGATGTCACCAGCTGCTTCCTTTGGGTAAGTGAGAGTTTTGGCCCATGTGAAAGGGGAATTACTGTATGCTAAACTGTTCACTTCATTTTCATTACCTTCTATGACATTTATGGAAATGACACGGCACAGATTATTGTTAGGGGTTCCATCACACAAGGGGGAGACAGCGGCCTACCAAAATCTACTGGGTCATATGACGCGGCTGGCGGTGGGCGGGGAAGCGGTTTTTACTCTATCTTCCGCTGTGCTACAGCGGAAGATAGCGTGACGGACGGCTTCCATTGACTAGAATGGAGGCCGGCCACGCTTACACCCACGGCAAATAAAGCATACCGCGGGTGAGGTCGGGTGATTTCACGGTGCGGAAATCCGCAATGGAATGCCGCACCATGAGCATTGAGCTATTAGGTTCAATAGAACCTAATAGCTGCGGGCAATGCAGCGGACTTACGCAGCGTATTACGCATCGGAAATCCCTCCGTGGGAAGGAGCCCTAACTTTAGCCAGCAGAAGCATGTCTCCCTGCTGTCCTGTCACACAGCCGCCATTATCAGCCCTGAGGGTAATAGGTGGGCACAGCACTGTTGCACCAGCTCCCTGTATAGTCTGTCACTGAGCAGCACACCCCCAGCTACATGTCTCCCCTGTCCTGTCACACAGACGCCATTATCAGCCCTGGGGGTAATAGGTGGGCACTGCACTGCTGGTCCATGTATAGTCTGTCACTAAGCAGCACACCCCCAGCTACATGTTTCCCCGCTGTCCTGTCACACAGCCACCATTATCAGTCCTGGGGGTAATAGGTGGGCACCACACTGCTGGCCCATGTATAGTCTGTCAATCAGCAGCACACCCCCAGCTACATGTCTCCCCACTGTCTTGTCATAATTTCCTCCATTTGATATTGTATTTAGCTGGCGACGCTTAGCGATGACGCGGGTACCCACTGCCCGTACACAATGTAGTAACGTATGGGCTGTGGGTATATCCGTGACCATGAAGCACAATGGCCTCTATGTTGTGGATATCTGTGGTAAAATAGAACATGCTGCGTTCTGTTTCCTACGAGTGGATTACTTAATTCCGACCTGCTAATGTGAGCGGAAGTGTGTAATCCAATGCATTTGATTGATCCGTGTATTAGCACGGATCAAATGCGTGCGAATCCGCAATTTTTTATTAGGTCGTGTGAGACCGGCGTAAGGTAGATTGCTACCTTTTTATCACATGACCGGGGACCGCTGAACAAGGCTGCCGGTCACTGCTCCAGGCTCTCGGTTACCTTTAGTAGTCGGGAGCAGGAAGATTTTAAGTTTCCTGGACCCTCCCCGGCTCCTACGCATGTTTCCGGTATTTTGCAGGCAGATGTATGCGCAGAAGACGGCGAAGGTCCGAGGAGCAGGGTTGTGTCTGTGTTCAAATGCGGAGGCCTCAGGTAAGACGTTTCATCTGCTCTCACCAATCGCAACGGAGAGGGGAGATTAAACTTCAACTTTTACGTGATCACCATTATCATTTGGATAATGGTTGATCATGTGATGAAGGATAAAGATCCCGTCGGGGACATTGCCGGAGGCTTTAGGGAAATATTTTCATCTCCCCCTCACTGATTGGAGCCATGACGGGAGATGAAACATTAAACTTTTTTATTTTTACACGTAACCAGGGACCGCGGCCCATCGTGAAATCTCCAGGCTTTCAGCTACGTTTGCTAGCCAGCAACAGGGAGATTTTAAATTACCCCAGCAATCTGGGGTAAGGTCCGCGGATAAATCCGGGGGCTTTAGGTATGTAATTTCATCTCCACTCACGGATATGAGGAAAGATGAAATTTTTAATTTTTTAACTGTTTACTTGGATAACGGCAATAGCGTGACTGGGGGTCACTGCGGCAGCTTTCAACAAGGAGCTGTCATGTCCACAGCCCCCAGGGCTTTAATCCTCAGAGTGAGCATGTTTTTATGGCTGTGGGGATTAAAAACACTATAGGGCGGTCAATAAGGGGTTAAGGAGAAAACAGACGTTGTCACTAAGGCCTCTTTCACACAGAATGTTTTTTACAGCATTTAGCGTGGTTTGTGAAAAGCCGCAAAAAAACCCACTGATTGATCACAATGGAGCTTCTCAGGGAGCGTTCGAACACTACAATTTTCTAACGCTATCTGCTCTAGTTTAGTTTGTTTCAGCCCTTTTTAATGCCCCATATCACCCATTGTAATGATGGAGTGCGTTACACAACGCTGTTGAACACATTTAAAAATGGCGTTCGAAAACGCTTTAAAATGCAGCATTTTAACAGACTCCTGTGTGAAAGCAACCTTAGGGCTCATGTCCACGGGCGTATACGTAATACACTGTGGGTCTCCCGCGGTGTTTTATAAATTACAACCAATACTCTCTGCCGGCAGAGGTCGTGTATGTGGCAAGTATAGCACTGCGCATGCCCACTAATCTCACATCACGGACATGCGCAGTGTGATTTTTTTTTTTTTTTAAATTCCCGCTCTGTTCAGAGCAGGAATGTGTATCGAAACACTGCCCTCTCGCAATGTGTGCGTATGGACAGCGTATCATACGCAATCCATAAAAGGGCTGCATATCATGTGCAGAGAAATAGAGCATGTCCACTGACTTTCATTGCCTCCATTCACTGCGTGTCATGCAACGCACACTTGATACTCCATAAAAACACGGTCGTGGACATGAGCCCTGAGGCCAATTCACACGGGCGAGCGTGATGTGGGGCCGTGAATCCCGCCTCCATATCGTGCTGCTTACCATGTGATTTCCCCAGGGATGCGAGAGTTTTCATTGGAAAACAGCCTCGCATCCCTTCAGGGTCACAATTATCGCTGGGGAGTCACTATTACTGCCGCAGAGGTTTAGCCATTGCTTTCAATGAAGCCAGCGATGCTGCAGCCGACCCCATTAACCTCTTAGTGACCAAGCCTGTTTGCGCCTTAAAGGGGTTGTCTCGCGAAAGCAAGTGGGGTTATACACTTCTGTATGGCCATATTAATGCACTTTGTAATATACATCGTGCATTAAATATGAGCCATACAGAAGTTATTCACTTACCTGCTCCGTTGCTGGCGTCCCCGTCTCCATGGCTCCGTCTAATTTCGCTGGCTTCTTGCTTTTTTAGACGCGCTTGCGCTGTGCGGTCTTCTGCCTGGTGAATGGGGCCGCTCGTGCCGGAGAGCTGCTCACCGCGTCGTCATCGTAGCTCTGCCCCGTCACGTGTGCCGATTCCAGCCAATCAGGAGGCTGGAATCGGCAATGGAACGCAAGGAAGGAGAAGAAAATCCACGGTGCACCGTGGGAGAAGACCAGCGGCGCCATCTTTAAAAGAAGAATAGAAGAAGCTGCAGAACGCTGATGCAGGTAAGTGCAATGTGCTTTTTAAAAACTAACCTATGCTTTCTTTTTAACAGACTTTAAATGCACACAAAAGTAGAGCATGCAGCGGTTTTTTCGCATTTGGGCAAAAAAAGGAAACGAAAACCAATCCTTTGAAATCAATGGGTTTTATTCTCTGCATATTGTGCTCAGAAAGTTTGCGCATGCTAACACACGCGTGTAAATGTCCATGTGAAGGAACTCTTAAGCCTGGCTTCAGATGGGTGTGTTTGTGTGCGCATTTATGCAGCGAATAGAGCCCTAACGGACGGGTTCGTTCACAAGTGCGCATCTTTACATTTCATGCAAAAAAAAAAATATGCAGCATACTCTATTTTGCGGCACTTTTGCACACCAAAAGTCCCCATAGAAGTCAATGGGGATGCACAAATATACATGTGATATGCCAGGAGGTGCGTGATACGCTGCGTAATTGCGCAGGAAAGGAACACATCCAGAACTCGTTAGACTAATTCCATACATATTTTTAGGTGACTTGGACATTTTCGTTCCTAAGATCTGAGTTCGACCAACAGACCGGCCTAATGTCACACGATGTCAATAGTAAGTAGCTTGTGCCTCTTAATACTAGTAAGTAGCTTGTGTTCTCCCGCAGGGTTTTGAACGATAATTGTCCCATGTAAAAACATGCAGAAACTGAACGACTGGATCAGAATCGTCCAGTTGTTCACTTTTAAGCAGCTTAAAATCCAAACACATTTCTCGGTGTAAGCAGCAGCCGTCCAGTACTGAACGTCTGCTGCTTACAGTGAATGGAGGTGAGCAGAACTCTCCTCCAGCTGCCCCGCCTCCCTGCTGGCTGCGCTGTCAGCGATCCAGCAATGCTCGCTCCTGTGCAGAGCGAGCACCACAGGGATGAATGTCGGGCATTGTTTGCCTGACACTCGTTTTGTGTAAAAGGACCCTTGGACCTCCCTCACACAGGTGTTTTTGTACAGTTTTTAGTGCTGCGCTAAACGCTGTACAACGCACCCATACATTTCAATGGGGCTGCTCACACAAGGCTAAAAACGCTGTGTCTTCAACGCTGCGCTTTAACAGCGTTGCATGTTCTATTTTGGGACGTTTTCAGCCCTGTGTCACCCATTGAAATGAATGGGCAGCGGCCCGGGCTTCCCCTGCACTGACAAATGATCTATTGCTGTAAGCGAGGTTTGAGAACTCTCCTCCAGCAATAGATTGCTGTGATTGGACATCGAGCCAGCGTCGAGAAGCAATCACAGCCATTCATGGCTGTCCCAGGCAATCACAGCAGTCTATTGCTGGAGGCGAGTTCTCAAACCTTGTTTACAGCAATAGATCATTTGTCAGTGCAGGGGAAGCCCGGAGTAGTGGCAGAGATCGGTGGCCGGGACCCGGACGGCACATGCTTTTTTTTTTTTCCAGCATCCTTGGCTGCTTTTTCAGCTGTGTGAGGGAAGCCTTAGACTGGTGTATAAAATGCTGGTTTAAGTAAATATCCTACAAAATGTTTAAAATTTGGAGACACGCTTTATTGTATACATATTTTTGATCAATTCAAAAAATGAAATACAATCCTATATAGATTTGGTTACATACTGTGCCATGTAATCCCGAACATTGTTTGCATATAAAAAATAATCCTTCTCCTCCTCCTCAGAGGGAACATAAACAGGCAGAAACTAAAAGGGAAAGATAAGGTCCAGTTAAAGGGAACATATCAGCACCCACATTATGGGGCTCAAAGCTGAGGGAGGAACTTGTAGAGGGGGGGGGGGTGCTTTTTATACTCTCCAGGTCCCTCATTCCAGCGCTGTAACCCTGAGAAATCGGAGAAGCAGACAGCACGACTCTGCAGACGGCTCTGTAAGCATGCGCTCTCGTATAGAGTTTAATGAGAGAGCACATGCGCATTATCTTCTAAAAAGGGTCACGCTGCGCGTGTTCTGATTTCTCGGAGACACAGTGCTGGAAAAGAGGAACCTGGTGAGTATAAAGAGCAGCTCCCTGTTACCCCCAATTCCTTACCTTTCAGCCCCATAGCATAGTTTACTTTAATAAACAGGAATGATTCTACTACAGATCTCAGCTAAAACGTTTTGGGAACATTATATTTCATATAGTATTCCTTACCTCTACTTCTACATTGGTACAGACTTGACACACGGTCATGAGTAAAAGTTTTGCCCCGAGAATTGTAAGTAGAAGAAAAGCTGAATAAATAAATAAGTAAATAAATATAATAAGGGATCTTCCCATAGGATTATCATGTCCGTATGGGATACCTACTCCACTTAGCCAGAGGGGAGAGATGCCATCAAGCAATAGCTCTCGCTCAGGTAGACATTGGCCTTCTATGTAATACATGGCATTCATGTACTGGTCAGTAACACTAATACAGCTCTGTACTCCCAGAATACTGTAAACGTACAGGCCTATTGAACATTGAAGCTTCTAAGACTATGGCCAAAGACAAAAACTTGCTTGGTAGATCTCAGGGTAGGGCTTATATTTCAAGCCCCATTGAAAAATAATGGTAGAGCTTATTTTGTAGGTAGTTCTTATTTTTGGGGAAACAGGGTAGTTACTCCCATTCTCCACACCCTTTTTAGAGGACAGGATGTGTTAATGTAGAATATCCTAGCACCCCCGAAGGAAACAGACAGGCCTGGACAAGCTGATTTCTCCTGCGGAAACAAAGGCAAACCCCCATAGATTAAGGGCTCACTCAGACGGGAGTATGTGTCCCACGTATTTTTCATATGCACATTTACTACGCCTGTTAAATCCCCAAAAACTAGATAAGGTGCATATTCCGCACCAAAATAGGACACGTTGCAATTTTTTTTCCACAGACGTGAATAAAAAACGCTGGTGTGAGAAGCCCTAGACAAATCAGTGGGCTTTTAGCACTGCTTACTACGCATGTATTTTTCACATTGGGAGACATATGTCCATGTGAATTAGCCCTAAGGGTGTGTGTTCAGAGAAGAGTGCGCACAAGATACAAGCAGACCATGAGCATCTAGAATAGGGTTTTCCAACATTCCTTGGCCAAGTATTCCCTTCTCAAATAAATTACTTAAAAATTCAGCAAAGGTTATCATGGCACTATGTGTTGTACCTACCTTCATCACAATACCAGGACAGACTAAGTACTCCCTAGAGGCAATGACTGTACTCCTAGTCACTCTCCTGCCACACTAGTATTATAAATGGCACATGGTGGGGAAAGCCCTGTTAGGGCCCTAGAAGCTTCAAGGTACATCTCTAGCCCATGAGATACATATATGACTGGCTCAGAGCCAACCATCCGATGGTTTAACCCCTTAACGACCAGCCCATAGTGTTTTTACGTCCGATTAAATTGATACAACTGCCAAAATAATGAAAATTGAAATTTTTCCTACTGCTTAGATTTATTCAAAAATTGTGCGGTAAAAATACGCAGTACACCACTAGATGAATTCGTTAAGGGGTCTAGTTTTCAAAATGGGGTCATTTGTAGGGGTTCTCTGTCGTTTTGGCCGCTCAAGGGCTCTACAAGTGTGCTATGGGGCCGAAATCCCCTTCATGCTAAATTTCAGTTCTGAAAGCCACCGACTACTCCTTACATTTTGGGCCCCTTTGTGCATCCAGACATAAGATTAGGGCCACAATGGGTATGTCTCTGAACACTGGACAAACAGGGGTATCTATTTTGGGGTGCAAATCTTAATTCATGTGTGTGCTGTACAAAAATGCTGTTTTTAAAATGACAAAATTGCCAAAAAACGAAAATCACAATTTTTTTCCTTTTTGCTTTGCTTGAATTCATTTAAAAGCTGTGGGGTCAAAATGTGCAGTACACCCCTAGATAAATTTGTTCTGGGGTCTAGTTTTCAAAATGGGGTCACTTGTGGGCGTTCTCTATGTAATGTGCAGGGGGGGGGGGGGGGGAGGATGGAAGAGCCAGGAGAAGGAACTGAGCTCTCGTCCCCCTCTCCGCCCCTCTGCACTATTTGCAATGGGAAGAGGCAGGGCGGGGCTAAGTTCTGAGAATTAGCCCCGCCCCTGTCCCACCTCTCCCCATTGCAAATAGTGCAGAGGGGCGGAGAGGAGGCAGAGAGGGGGGGCGGGAGCTCAGTTCCTGCTCCTGGCTCTTCCATCCCCCCCCCCCCTGCACACGAGGACAACGTATATCTGTGCATGGGGGAAGGGGGGAGAAAAAAACCCCCGCAGCTTTAGGCCTCTTTCATACAAGCGTTGCATTCACCCGCACCCGGCTTAGGTAGTTAACCATGTGCTGCCTGCTTGCTGGAGAAGAACCCCTCTGTCTGCTGGGAGTCCCCCAAACTATTGCAGATTTACATGCAATTCACCTAACAACCCTCCATCTGTAACCTGACTGACCAGCAGTGAATGCCCGCAGTTAACTCCTTCATGACTGACCTGGTTTAAGCACTAATGAGCAACCAGTTTTTCAGTCTTTATTTTTGTGCATTCCTGGGATCAGAACTATAAGGGGACTAAAGTACATTCGTGTGAAGGAGCCCTCGGCGCAATTTTATGCATATGAGAGCGAATTTGCTTACCCCCTTAGACTCTAATGGAATATCGGGAGCGCAAATGCACGTAAAAATCATTGCGGTTTCTGCGACCGCTTTTCTGCTAAATTTAGCACGCCGTGTGAAAGAGGCCCTAGGGCTTCGGTAGACGAATGTACACGCCAAGACTATTGTCGCAGTGGAGCGTATTTGTGCATAAACAAGGTTTACAGTAATCGGGTTGCGCTTGAAATGCCAGTTCACACGCGCGTTCACCCCTTTCCGTGGCATACAGTGGCGATGGTCATCTTCTCCCTGCGACGGCCGCCGGGTCACAACCCTTTCCTGTCATTTTTGTATGTAAAACGCAGAAAGATGAGGTGAGAAACACCCTTAGGGTCAGGGGCGTACCTAAAGGCTCAAGGGCCCGGGTGCAAAAGTTCAGCTCAGGGCCCCCCCTTACCTTTCTCACCGCGTACCCATACCTAAATCATGCTGCATACAGCTGCAAAATGAATTTCCATACATGAATTAGCCCTATTAACGCGTTTCCTGCACTAGATGAAAATCACACACACACACCGCTTTTTATTGCGGTATACTGCTTCCATTGATTTGAATGCGATTACTCAGACGTGAGCTCGGAAGCGGTGATTTTTAAGCGCTATCTGTCCTGTATTTGCGTTTTCTAACGCACCTCCCCACCCATCACAATTGTGGGGTGCATTAAAACCGCTTTACCATGCGTTCAAAAGTGCTGCTCAAAATTGAGGTAAAAAACCCACGATTTTAAGCTGTGTTTTCTGAATGCACGTCTTAGTGCAGAGGGGCGGAGAGGAGGCAGAGAGGGGGGGCGGAAATTCCACTGCCGGATTTCCTGCAGAATTTCCACCCATGGAAGCTGCCATAGGATTGCGTTAGAAAACGCAATCCTAGGCAGACGGCCGCGGTTTGTCCGCGCGAAATCACACGTGGAAAACAAACCGCGGCATGCTCTATTTCTGTGCGG
This sequence comes from Eleutherodactylus coqui, assembly GCF_035609145.1. NCBI lineage: Eukaryota > Metazoa > Chordata > Amphibia > Anura > Eleutherodactylidae > Eleutherodactylus > Eleutherodactylus coqui. The sequence continues at coordinate 27,673 of NW_027102283.1, read as the reverse complement.
GGTTCGCAGAGCCCCGCACAGAAACGTCACTCGCCGGCCGCTGGCACCGGTCTGCGCATTTAGGACGGCAACTCCCACAGCCTAGAAGTTTGTATGATCTAGAGGCTCAGTCACAGCAAATGTGGACACATAATACCATATGGAACCTGTATGCCTCAATTGCCCCCCATATCACATCTTGTATCCAAGCTAGAGGCGGTACAACAAAGTACTAGAGCCTCCATACTCGCCTGTATCACATCTTGTATCCAAGCTAGAGGTGGGACAACAGGGTACTAGAGCCTCCATGTTCGCCTGTATCACATCATCTTTTTTTATGATCGCAGGGAGAGAAAACGCATCAATTCTGCCATAGAATTTTGATTTTCTTTTTATAGCGTTAATCATGCAGCATAAATGATACACTACATTTTTTTCTGCGGGATGGTACGGTTACAATGATACCAAAATTCTTATATTTTTTTTAGGTTTTTCCACAATAAAAAGCCTTTTTTTGGAAATTATTATTTTTTTCTTAACTCACTGCATTCCAAGTCCTATAACTTTTTTATTTTCCCATGGACGGAGCTCTCTGAGGGCTTATTTTTTGCGGGACGAGCTGTAGTTTTTATTTGTACCATTTTGGTGTACATACGCTTTTTTAATCACTTTTATTGCGTTTTTTTGTGAGGCAAAATGCTAAAATACTTACTATAGCAATCTTAGGCGCTGGCAATACAGGACGCCAGTATCTGGCGTCCTGTTGCCATAACAACCAGCCGGGCTCTGCGATATGAATTCCTTTGGGTAAGTGAGATTTTTGGCCCGTGTGAAAGGGGCATTACTGTATGCTAAACTGTTCACTTCATTTTCATTGCCTTCTATGACATTTATGGAAATGGCACGGCACAAATTATTGTTAGGGGTTCCATCACAGGTGCGAAAATCAGCATCCCCACCACACTCCCCTTGTGCAGCTGTACCGCCTCCACACTCCCCGCATGTAACCGCGCCGCCTCCACACTCCCCGCATGTAACCGCGCCGCCTCCACACTCCCCGCATGTAACCGTGCCGCCTCCACACTCCCCGCATGTAAACGCACCGTCAATACACTCCCCAGCATGTAACCACACCGTCACCACACTCCCCGCATGTAACCCCACCATCACCACACCGCCCTTATGTAACCGTACCGCCACCACACTCCCAGCATGTAACCGTACCATCACCACACCTTCCTCATGTAACCATTGCGCCTCCACACTCTCCGCACATAACCGCACCGTCACCACACTCCCCGCACGTAACCACACCGTCACCACAATTCCCTCATGTTACCGCGCCGCCACCACACTCCCTGCACGTAACCGCGCCGCCACCACACTCCCTGCACGTAACCGCGCCGTCACCACTCTCCCCGCACGTAACCGCGCCGTCACCACTCTCCCCGCACGTAACCGCGCCGTCACCACTCTCCCCGCACGTAACCGCGCCGTCACCACTCTCCCCGCACGTAACCGCGCCGTCACCACTCTCCCCGCACGTAACCGCGCCGTCACCACGCTCCCCGCACGTAACCGCGCCGTCACCACGCTCCCCGCACGTAACCGCGCCGTCACCACTCTCCCCGCACGTAACCGCGCCGTCACCACTCTCCCCGCACGTAACCCCGCCGTCACCACTCTCCCCGCACGTAACCCCGCCGTCACCACACTCCCTGCATGTAACCCCACCGTCACCACACTCTCTGCATGTAACCCCACCGTCTCCACACTCCCTGCATGTAACCGTACCGTCACCACACTCCCTGCATGTAACCCCAGGTCGCCACATTTCCCTCATGAAAACCCACTTCTCTCGCGTAACAATACCACCACACTCCCCTTATATAACCGTACCATCACCACACACCTCGTGTAACCCCACATAGGAATGTATATAAGAAAGATGGAGAGACCACACCATTCCCTGACTCACTTACACCCTAGGTGTCTCCACACACTTTTTGGGTGCTCACCTTAAGGAGAAAGGACACCGCTTATAATCCACATCATAGGCCCCTCACAGACTAAGCCAGAAGCCTGCTGCACACCTCCCCACCCATCACAATTGTGAGGTGCATTAAAACTGCTTTACCATGCGTTCAAAAGTGCTGCTCAAAATTGAGGTAAAAAACCCACGATTTTAAGCTGTGTTTTCTGAACGCACGTCTTAGAGCAGCCTTAGGCCCCGTGCACACGGGCGGAAATTCCGCTGCCGGATTTCCTGCAGAATTTCCACCCATGGAAGCTGCCATAGGATTGTGTTAGAAAACGCAATCCTAGGCAGACGGCCGCGGTTTGTCTGCGCGAAATCACACGTGGAAAACAAACCGCGGCATGCTCTATTTCTGTGCGGGGTTCGCAGAGCCCCGCACAGAAACGTCACTCGCCGGCCGCGGGCACCTGTCTGCGCATTTAGGACGGCAACTCCCACAGCCTAGAAGTTTGTATGATCTAGAGGCTCAGTCACAGCAAATGTGGACACATAATACCATATGGAACATGTATGCCTCAATTGCCCCCAATATCACATCTTGTATTCAAGCTAGATGCGGTACAACAAAGTACTAGAGCCTCCATGCTCGCCTGTATCACATCTTGTATCCAAGCTAGAGGTGGGACAACAGGGTACTAGAGCCTCCATGTTCGCCTGTATCACATCTTTTTTTATGATCGCAGGGAGAGAAAACGCATCAATTCTGCCATAGAATTTTGAGGTTTATTTATAGCGTTAATCATGCAGCACATGGTTAACTACCTGAGCCGGGTGCGGGTGGGTGCTGTCTGTCAAGGACCTCTGATGTCACCCAAAAAATGAGTAAGGAGACTTATAAGGTGATGCTAGCTCCTCTGGGATATCTATGCAAATAAGGATGGGAAAATACCTCTCTAGCGCCATCTATTGGATGACAGCATTCCTTCAAATCCAAGTGATTTATAACAAGCCTTAACAATGACTGGGAATATTAAACCAAGCCAGGAAGCCATGCTCAGACAGATTGTTTCATGGTGATTGCCCCTCCTCAGTGTGCAGCAGGCTTCTGGCTTAGTCTGTGAGTGGCCTATCATGTGGATTATAAGCGGTGTCCTATCTCCTTAAGGTGAGTATCCAAAAAGTGTGTGGAGACACCTAGGGGGTAAGTGAGTCAGGGAATAGTGGGGTCTCTCCATCTTTCTTATATACATTCCTATGTGGGGTTACACGAGGTGTGCGGTGATGGTACGGTTATATAAGGGGAGTGTGGTAGTGTTATGCACAGGTCCTTTCCTTAGGGTACTAGTGTATCTTGACGCCACCAGGATTTACTGGAGGAGTCAAGATTGACAGTGGTTGACGCCCCCTGTATCTGATTGGCTGGAACAGCTTGCTCTGCAGCAGGTCCTGTTAGTCCAGTAAGCTGAGGCAGCCGAAATGTTGGGATTCCTTTAGCTCTGTTTATTGCTGATCCGTGCATTGGGACACCTAAAACCCACTCCCCTTGCCCGGCAACAAGAACGGACCCCGCTGCTATGCAAGCCAGCTGAAACACCCTCGTCGTCGGCCCAAAAAAAGAATCCCCGCTTACATTCATGGAGGGCTGCACATATCTTTCTTGTTGGCCCCGCGCAGGAGGCGCGCATTGGTGTAGCTGAACGGGGCTCTCCGGCGGCAGGCAAGAGCAACGCACCCCGCTGTGTGTGACAGCGCTGAGCGGGGTGGCCTTCAGGGAACCCACAGGGCCGTGAAGCACGTTTCCCGGCGGCGGGGCTGAAGGGCCGCAGGTGGATTTGCCGCGGCCTAACACTGGACGGAATTTCCGTGACAAATCCGCCCTGTGTGAACCCAGCTGGTGAGATGCGGTGAACTAGACCGATCTGCACCAAATTCAGCACATGGGTCAATCGGGGGCTTTGGAAGGTTACAGACTGTGTATCGGCTCTCCAGAACCAAGACTCCAAAATAACGGGAGAGACGCGGCCAAACGACTGTTACACTTGCTGCCCATTTATGCAGAAGCTCCAATAACTCGCCAGCAATGTTCTAGAAGTAGATTACTGATTAAATACTTAAAAAAAACTGTCTTTGTTGCCCCTAGCAACCAGGGGGGCTTTCATTGTTGCAAACTGCTCTAGTAAAAGCAAAGTTGCCCTGTAATTGGTTGCTGCGGACAACAGAGTTTTTCTTGTAGCTAGTTCTAATAAATGAGGCCTGCTGTATATCAAACCAATGCTAGGTATTAGTGTACCTTGACGCCACCGGAAGCAAGGGGTTTGACAGGAAGAGGGAGGGGAGCGGAAGAAGACCAGAGACGAGAGACACAAGGAGAAGAAGGAAGATAGGAGCCGAGAAGACGAGCAGCAGAAAGAAAGAAAGCAACAGAAGACAGAAAATTGAGCAAGATCAGCAAAAGATCAGGACAGCGAAAAGAAGGCGAAATTCAGCAAAAGATCAGGACAGCGAAAAGAAGGCAAAATTCGCTTCAAGCGGCGAAAGCAAGCAAGAAGAGGGAGAGTGTGCCAGAGTGGTCCGTGGAAGCAAGAAGACCCAAGACTGAGGATGGAAGATTTGCGGCTACAGATTCAAGAAGCAATCCAGCGGGATGGCGCCGAGTGGCTGGAGGAGTTAATCGCCAGCTGCAGGTTGGGATCGGAGTCGGGGAGGCCACTCGAGCCAGCAGCAAGGGAGCCGGTATCCGGAGAGGAAGCAGCACAAGAGGGGGATGCCGGGCGAGGCCGCCCGAAGCGAAGAAACCCCCCCTTCCCCCCGGCGCGACTCAGCCCGAGTCCCGCTGCAAAGAGAGGCGGTCGTAAGAGCAGTCGCGGCGGCGAGAGGCCGCAAGGAGCAGGACGCGCCATGAGGTTTTTGGCGCCAAATTCAAACCGGGTGTCGGGGAGAGCGCCGGGACCGGTGCCCATCGTGAAATCTCCAGGCTTTCAGCTACGTTTGCTAGCCAGCAACAGGGAGATTTTAAATTACCCCGGCAATCTGGGGTAAGGTCCGCGGATAAATCCGGGGGCTTTAGGTATGTAATTTCATCTCCACTCACGGATATGAGGAAAGATGAAATTTTAAAGTTTTTAACTGTTTACTTGGATAACGGCAATAGCGTGACTGGGGGTCACTCGGGCAGCTGACAACAAGGAGCTGTCATGTCCACAGCCCCCAGGGCTGTAATCCTCAGCATGAGCATGTTTTTATGGCTGTGGGGATTAAAAACACTATAGGGCGGTCAATAAGGGGTTAAGGAGCAAACAGACTTTGTCACTAAGGCCTCTTTCACACAGAATGTTTTTTACAGCATTTAGCGTGGTTTGTGAAAAGCCGCAAAAAAAACCACTGATTGATCACAATGGAGCTTCTCAGGGAGCGTTCGAACACTACAATTTTCTAACGCTATCTGCTCTAGTTTAGTTTGTTTCAGCCCTTCTTAATGCCCCATATCACCCATTGTAATGATGGAGTGCGTTACACAATGCTGTTGAACACATTTAAAAATGGCGTTCGAAAACGCTTTAAAATGCAGCATTTTAACAGACGCCTGTGTGAAAGCAACCTTAGGGCTCATGTCCACGGGCGTATACGTAATACACTGTGGGTCTCCCGTGGTGTTTTACAAATTACAACCAATACTCTCTGCCGGCAGAGGTCGTGTATGTGGCAAGTATAGCACTGCGCATGCCCACTAATCTCACATCACGGACATGCGCAGTGTGATTTTTTTTTTTAAATTCCCGCTCTGTTCAGAGCAGGAATGTGTATCGAAACACTGCCCTCTCGCAATGTGTGCGTATGGACAGCGTATCATACGCAACCCATAAAAGGGCTGCATGTCATGTGCAGAGAAATAGAGCATGTCCACTGACTTTCTTTGCCTCCATTCACTGCGTGTCATGCAACGCACCCTTGATACTCCGTAAAAACACGGTCGTGGACATGAGCCCTGAGGCCAATTCACACGGGCGAGCGTGATGTGGGGCCGTGAATCCCGCCTCCATATCGCGCTGCTTACCATGTGATTTCCCCAGGGATGCGAGAGTTTTCATTGGAAAACAGCCTTGCATCCCTTCAGGGTCACAATTATCGCTGGGGGGTCACTATTACTGCCGCAGAGGTTTAGCCATTGCTTTCAATGAAGCCGACGATGCTGCAGCCGACCCCATTAACCTCTTAGTGACCAAGCCTGTTTGCGCCTTAAAGGGGTTGTCTCGCGAAAGCAAGTGGGGTTATACACTTCTGTATGGCCATATTAATGCACTTTGTAATGTACATCGTGCATTAAATATGAGCCATACAGAAGTTATTCACTTACCTGCTCCGTTGCTGGCGTCCCCGTCTCCATGGCTCCGTCTAATTTCGCTGGCTTCTTGCTTTTTTAGACGCGCTTGCGCTGTGTGGTCTTCTGCCTGGTGAATGGGGCCGCTCGTGCCGGAGAGCTGCTCACCGCGTCGCCATCGTAGCTCCGCCCCGTCACGTGTGCCGATTCCAGCCAATCAGGAGGCTGGAATCGGCAATGGAACGCAAGGAAGGAGAAGAAAATCCACGGTGCACCCTGGGAGAAGACCCGCGGTCCACCGTGGGAGAAGACCAGCGGCGCCATCTTTAAAAGAAGAATAGAAGAAGCTGCAGAACGCTGATGCAGGTAAGTGCAATGTGCTTTTTAAAAACTAACCTATACTTTCTTTTTAACAGACTTTAAATGCACACAAAAGTAGAGCATGCAACGGTTTTTTCGCATTTGGGCAAAAAAAGGAAACGAAAACCAATCCGTTGAAATCAATGGGTTTTATTCTCTGCATATTGTGCTCAGAAAGTTTGCGCATGCTAACACACGCGTGTAAATGTCCATGTGAAGGAACTCTTAAGCCTGGCTTCACATGGGTGTGTTTGTGTGCGCATTTATGCAGCGAATAGAGCCCTAACGAACGGGTTCGTTCACAAGTGCGCATCTTTACATTTCACGCAAAAAAAAAATATGCAGCATACTCTATTTTGCGGCACTTTTGCACACCAAAAGTCCCCATAGAAGTCAATGGGGATGCACAAATATACATGTGATATGCCAGGAGGTGCGTGATACGCTGCGTAATTGCGCAGGAAAGGAACACATCCAGAACTCGTTAGACTAATTCCATACATATTTTTAGGTGACTTGGACATTTTTGTTCCTAAGATCTGCGTTCGACCAACAGACCGGCCTAATGTCACACGATGTCAATAGTAAGTAGCTTGTGCCTCTTAATACTAGTAAGTAGCTTGTGTTCTCCCGCGGGGTTTTGAACGATAATTGTCCCATGTAGAAACATGCAGAAACTGAACGACTGGATCAGAATCGTCCAGTTGTTCACTTTTAAGCAGCTTAAAATCCAAACACATTTCTCGGTGTAAGCAGCAGCCGTCCAGTACTGAACGTCTGCTGCTTACAGTGAATGGAGGTGAGCAGGGGGCAGAACTCTCCTCCAGCTGCCCCGCCTCCCTGCTGGCTGCGCTGTCAGCGATCCAGCAATGCTCGCTCCTGTGCAGAGCGAGCACCACAGGGATGAATGTCGGGCAAGCTCTGATTGTCTGAGACAGTCAATGAATGGCTGTGATTGGGCATCGAGCCATTGCCGAGAACCAATCACAGCAGTCTATTGCTGGAGGCGAGTTCTCAAACCTTGCTTACAGCAATAGATCCTTTGTCAGTGCAGGGGAAGCCCAGAGTAGCGGCAGAGATCGGTGGCCGGGACCCGGACGGCACCTGCTTTTTTTTTTTTCCAGCATCCTTGGCTGCTTTTTCAGCTGTGTGAGGGAAGCCTTAGACTAGTGTATAAAATGCTGGTTTAAGTAAATATCCTACAAAATGTTTAAAATTTGGAGACGCGCTTTATTGTATACATATTTTTGATCAATTCAAAAAATGAAATACAATCCTATATAGATTTGGTTACATACCATGCCATGTAATCCCGAACATTGTTTGCATATAAAAATAATCCTTCTCCTCCTCCTCAGAGGGAACATAAACAGGCAGAAACTAAAAGGGAAAGATAAGGTCCAGTTAAAGGGAACATATCAGCACCCACATTATGGGGCTCAAAGCTGAGGGAGGAACTTGTGTGACGGCCGCCGGGTCACAACCCTTTCCTGTCATTTTTGTATGTAAAATGCAGAAAGATGAGGTGAGAAACACCCTTATGAGAACGAACCTCTGGAGATCACAGGGAGCCGTGCGTACATTGCCTTGTCAGGAAGCGCGGAATGAAAGCAGCCGTGCGAGACAATGGCGCGACTGCGCACGTGCGAACCCGGCACACGACTGCGCATGCAGCTATCCTGGAGATAGCTATAGTCTATGGAATATACACGGGCTTTAGCCTTGGCAGTCGTCGTCTTTAAAATCTATGTATAGCTACCTCCCATGCTGTCCATTGGTTTCTACAGTAACATTGCAGCGCCCTCTATTGGTTTTACAGAAACGTGCTGCACCTATGCTCCCTTTAATAAATGATCCCCAAATAGGGGACGTATCAGATGCAACACGCTCAGGCAGCACTCCGGGCGCACCCACAATGCTCTGAGGGAGCTGGAAGACCTTTGCATAGCCCCACCCAACGCTTTCTCAACCGCGCCATATCCGTAATGGCCTGTACAATACACTGAATACACTATCAAACACAGAAAAACTGGAGAAAAAGACAAACCTCTAATAAATGGAGGCAAAATACTAAGTGATCAAAAGTATGGACCCAAAATGGGGCAAAAAGGTCGTCACGTAGAAAGCAAGGCCTCACCTACCTCTGACCGGGGAAGATGCAGAAGTTATGGGATGCTGAATGCAGGGATGGGAAAAGAACTTCCAAAACCAAGCGTTGTGTTTGATATGGAGATAATCTGCCCCCCGCAGGACACAATGTATCCGGGCATTAATGCTGGAATACATCACAGGCATCGAGAGATGGGAAAATAAGAACTACACTTCACCAGGCCTCATATGGCCATGTTCTCAAGGGGCTTCCAAGAAATACATTGACCCCTGAGCCGTGGGGAAGGGGGGGACAAACACAGGGCAGTCAGAATATGACAGTCATGGGACCAGCCCTCCGGAACAGGACCAATGCTCTCTACAGGTGCCAGGAGCAGAAGAATGATGATGTCATCATCCGGCTCCACTACATACATACATACATACATACACGCACGCACGTACGTACATACACGCACGCACGTACATACACACACGCACGTACATACACACACGCAGCTGATGACGAGTGCGCACCGCTGCCACTTCAGTCTATGCCAGACGCAGCACCGTACATTTCCGGCTGTACGCGCCTACATAGGATTGCATTTCAATACGCAATCCTATGCAGAAGGCCGTGGTTTGTCTACGCGAAATCGCGCGCAGAAAACAAACCGCGCCATGCTCTAATTCTGTGCGGGGTTCGCAGAGCCCAGGACATAAACGTCACTCGCTGGCTGCCGGCTCTGCGCATGCGCCGTCTGCTGGCACAGGAGTCAGAGCTGCGGGAGCGGGCGAGTTCCGCACTGCTCTCTGCAGGCGCTCAGGTCGGGTCCCGTTGCGAGCAGCTGGATGCGACACGGCCGTCTGCAGGCGGCCTTAGGCCTCATGTCCACTAGAAAAATACAATCCGCGTAGAATCAGGCGTCACGCGCTCGATTGCCCATGCGCGCTGAGGCGTCATGCGGGACTCCGAAACCGGAAGTATTGGGGTCTCTTGGGGCCGCCGTGACGGGCTCCGCCCCGGAATTCCATGGCAGAGCCCGTCACAGCCATGTGCAGCCGGCTTTACAGCGTGGGTAATCAGGAGTCTGAAAACATAAATAAGGTAAAACAAAAAAACAAATTCAAATCACGTTTTATTATTTATTAAAAATGTGGATTTTACACCAAGTGTCATTCCCTGATTAACCAAAGGCCGCTGTGTTTGGGTATCTTTTCTGTTTACTCAATCGGTGTAAAATATTGCGCAGTTTTTCAGGATCCTCCGTCATAATTCTTTGAAAGAAAAAGCTTATAAAAAAAAAAAAAAGGTGAGTCACAGGCAAAAAGCAGTCCAATAGCCCTAAACAATATTGTTAAAGGGGTGTTCGAGGCTATCGCTCTTCATGACTGCGAAAGCTTCTTCCCAGGAGCGTGGGCGCAATACACTCGGCGGCACGAAGCGCAATTGTGCCTCGAGGAGAGCGATCCCTTGGCCGGCTTTACCGATACCACGCTACACAGCAGATGAAAGATATGTTTTTTTTTCAGACAGCATTCGCTAGTTGTTACCATGTACGTCAGGCGCAAACAGAGCTGTAAGTCACGGATGAGAATAACGGAGGAAAAGATTCCTGAAAGTCGCCCAAAGAAAATATGGCGGAGCGAGAAAACCAAACTAAAACGACGCAGACAGTTCTCAGCGAGGCACAGGATTTACTGAATGTAAAACTATTCGTCTGCAATACACCCCCCCCCATATGAAATAGAGGAAAATGCACAGAAAAGTTGAATATCTATATATCTCTCTATAGGGGCCACAACAGCCATGATTATACAAGAGGCTTCTGTACCGCAATGCCTCATCAGTTACAGTAGTGATCACAGGTAATGGCAAGCAGGGACACCTGTTGTCATGGCAACCAATCGGCCCGCCACGATTACAAGGGCCAGACGACATAACATAGGGAGCACGCTTCCTCGGGGAATCCTCTACTTGCTTACATCTCAACAGAATGTAGGAGTTTAATAGTAGGGATCGCTATCCTTATGTACCCCGCTGTAGCAGTGGGAAGCCCGCTATCGGATGGTGTGAGCTCAGCTTCTGATCCCACGCCATCCACATGATGTACGGCCTATAATGGAGGGAACACCCGTTGGATTTCAGTGCACAACTAAATAAATTCCAGGCCCCATTGCCCACTTGTGCGGAAAAAAAAATTTACTTTCTAAAAATAATCCCCCTCTACAACCCCCCTCCCCCCTGCCATCCCCAATTTTCAGCATTCCCTAAATCTTAGATAAAAGTAATAATGTAAACTGCGTTTTACCCAATCAGGTTGCTGGGAATTACCTATTGAGGCAGAAGTGGGTAAGAAAAAGTTAATATGCATGCCAGACCATGCTGACCAGAAGAGGAGCATCAGCTTTCAGGAGGAGGAGCTAAGTATGTGGGTCTTGGGAGGGGCACTGTGCGATGTCACTACTGCACTGGGGGGCCACTGTGGGGTATCACTACTGCACTGGGGGGTGTCACTACTGCACTGGGTGGCCGCTGGGGGGTGTCACTACTGCGCTGGAGGCCGCTGGGGGGTGTCCCTAATGCACTGGGGGCCACTGGGGGGTGTCACTACTGCACTGGGTGGCCGCTGGGGGGCGTCACTACTGCACTGGGGGGCGTCACTACTGCACTGGGGGGGGCGTCACTACTGCACTGGGGGGGGCGTCACTACTGCACTGGGGGGGGCGTCACTACTGCTCTGGGGGCCGCTGGGGGGTGTCCCTAATGCACTGGGGGCCGCTGGGGGGTGTCATTACTGCACTGGATGGCCGCTGGGGGGTGTCACTACTGCACTGGGGGGGGCGTCACTACTGCACCGGGGGGGCATCACTACTGCAATAGGGGCCGCTGGGGGGTGTCCCTAATGCACTGGGGGCCGCTGGGGGGTGTCCCTAATGCACTGGGGGCCGCTGGGGGGTGTCACTACTGCACTGGGGGGTGTCACTACTGCACTGGGGGGCTAAGTATGTGGGTCTCGGGAGGGGCACTGTGCGGTGTCACTACTACACTGGGGGGCCACTCTGGGGGAAAAGAAACCATTCATTTGGACGGCTTAATGCACACGAGTTTTTGACACGGATTTTGACATAGTTTTTAGAAGCGGGATTCACCGTGAAAAATTTTACAGTGATTCTGCGGTGTGAACAGACCATAATGCCCATGAACGTATCCCTAAACAGCATTTCATACGCAGCCTATACAAATGTATCGGGCTTACACTGCATACCGGTAGTACATGGGGAAATAGAGCATGCTGCCATCTATTTCTCGTGCGTATCGATATGCAGTGTCTACACACACATGTGTAAGATCAGTGAAAGTCCATTGACTCCATTCAGCATGTATCACACAGCCGTGCAAAACACGTGTAAGACAGTGAAAACAGTTGTGGACATGAGCCCGTAGACCGATAGACCGAGTTCTCTGCATGGCTTATTCTTGTGCAAGAATCGGCCATTATTTTCTGTGGGAGTGTAAAAATAAACACATTGCAATCACATGTTGTGCAGTTTACATGAGTCCATGAGGGTTTTTTAATGCAGGTTGCTATGGGGACCACATGGAAAAAAAGAACCAAGGAAGTGCGAAGCAGAGAAAAACGTACGGGAAAAAAACCCAGCATGTCCTATCTTTGGGTGATCTGAGACTTATACTTCATGGTGCTGTTCCTTTAAGTTACTGACAGACACTCCCTGCATGTAACCGCGCCGCCACCACACTCCCTGCACGTAACCAAGCCGTCACCACTCTCCCCGCACGTAACCCCTCCGTCACCACACTCTCTGCATGTAACCCCACCGTCACCACACTCTCTGCATGTAACCCCACCGTCTCCACACTCCCTGCATGTAACCGTACCGTCACCACATTCCCTGCATGTAACCCCACCGTCGCCACATTTCCCTCATAAAAACCCACTTCTCTCGCGTAACCATAACACCACCACACTCCCCTTATATAACTGTACCATCACCACACACCTCGTGTAACCCCACATAGGAATGTATATAAGAAAGATGGAGAGACCACACCATTCCCTGACTCACTTACACCCTAGGTGTCTCCACACACTTTTTGGGTGCTCACCTTAAGGAGATAGGACACCGCTTATAATCCACATCATAGGCCCCTCACAGACTAAGCCAGAAGCCTGCTGCACACCTCCCCACCCATCACAATTGTGGGGTGCATTAAAACCGCTTTACCATGCGTTCAAAAGTGCTGCTCAAAATTGAGGTAAAAAACCCACGATTTTAAGCTGTGTTTTCTGAACGCACGTCTTAGAGCAGCCTTAGGCCCCGTGCACACGGGCGGAAATTCCGCTGCCGGATTTCCCGCAGAATTTCCACCCATGGAAGCTGCCATAGGATTGCTCTATTTCTGTGCGGGGTTCGCAGAGCCCCGCACAGAAACGTCACTCGCCGGCCGCTGGCACCTGTCTGCGCATTTAGGACGGCAACTCCCAGAGCCTAGAAGTTTGTATGATCTAGAGGCTCAGTCACAGCAAATGTGGACACATAATACCATATGGAACATGTATGCCTATCTCCTTAAAGTGAGTCAGGGAATAGTGGGGTCTCTCCATCTTTCTTATATACATTCCTATGTGGGGTTACACAAGGTGTGTGGTGATGGTACGGTTATATAAGGGGAGTGTGGTAGTGTTATGCACAGGTCCTTTCCTTAGGGTACTAGTGTATCTTGACGCCACCAGGATTTACTGGAGGAGTCAAGATTGACAGTGGTTGACGCCCCCTGTATCTGATTGGCTGGAACAGCTTGCTCTGCAGCAGGTCCTGTTAGTCCAGTAAGCTGAGGCAGCCGAAATGTTGGGATTCCTTTAGCTCCGTTTATTGCTGATCAGTGCATTGGGACACCTAAAACCCACTCCCCTTGCCCGGCAACAAGAACGGACCCCGCTGCTATGCAAGCCAGCTGAAACACCCTCGTCGTCGGCCCAAAAAAAGAATCCCCGCTTACATTCATGGAGGGCTGCACATATCTTTCTTGTTGGCCCCGCGCAGGAGGCGCGCATTGGTGTAGCTGAACGGGGCTCTCCGGCGGCAGGCAAGAGCAACGCACCCCGCTGTGTGTGACAGCGCTGAGCGGGGTGGCCTTCAGGGAACCCACAGGGCCGTGAAGCACGTTTCCCGGCGGCGGGGCTGAAGGGCCGCAGGTGGATTTGCCGTGGCCTAACACTGGACGGAACTTCCGCGACAAATCCGCCCTGTGTGAACCCAGCCTTCTGATCACGGGATATTTGCTAAAATTTTTTTTACTAAAGCACTGGTGAGATGCGGTGAACTAGACCGATCTGCACCAAATTCAGCACATGGGTCAATCGGGGGCTTTGGAAGGTTACAGGCTGTGTATCGGCTCTCCAGAACCAAGACTCCAAAATAACGGGAGAGACGCGGCCAAACGACTGTTACACTAGCTGCCCATTTGTGCAGAAGCTCCAATAACTCACCAGCAATGTTCTAGAAGTAGATTACTGATTAAATACTTTAAAAAACTGTCTTTGTTGCCCCTAGCAACCAGGGGGGCTTTCATTGTTGCAAACTGCTCTAGTAAAAGCAAAGTTGCCCTGTGATTGGTTGCTGCGGACAACAGAGTTTTTCTTGTAGCTAGTTCTAATAAATGAGGCCTACTGTATATCAAACCAATGCTAGGTATTAGTGTACCTTGACGCCACCGGAAGCAAGGGGTTTGACAGGAAGAGGGAGGGGAGCGGAAGAAGACCAGAGACGAGAGACACGAGGAGAAGAAGGAAGATAGGAGCCGAGAAGACGAGCAGCAGAAAGAAAGAAAGCAACAGAAGACAGAAAATTGAGCAAGATCAGCAAAAGATCAGGACAGCGAAAAGAAGGCGAAATTCAGCAAAAGATCAGGACAGCGAAAAGAAGGCGAAATTCAGCAAAAGATCAGGACAGTGAAAAGAAGGCGAAATTCGCTTCAAGCGGCGAAAGCAAGCAAGAAGAGGGAGAGTGTGCCAGAGTGGTCCGTGGAAGCAAGAAGACCCAAGACTGAGGATGGAAGATTTGCGGCTACAGATTCAAGAAGCAATCCAGCGGGATGGCGCCGAGTGGCTGGAGGAGTTAATCGCCAGCTGCAGGTCGGGATCGGAGTCGGGGAGGCCACTCGAGCCAGCAGCAAGGGAGCCGGTATCCGGAGAGGGAGCAGCACAAGAGGGGGATGCCGGGCGAGGCCGCCCGAAGCGAAGAACCCCCCCCCCCCCCCCCCTCCCCCCCGGCGCGACTCAGCCCGAGTCCCGCTGCAAAGAGAGGCGGCCGTAAGAGCAGTCGCGGCATTGTTTGCCTGACACTCGTTTTGTGTAAAAGGAGCCTTGGACCTCCCTCACACAGGTGTTTTTGTACAGTTTTTAGTGCTGCGCTAAACGCTGTACAACGCACCCATACATTTCAATGGGGCTGCTCACACAAGGCTGAAAACGCTGTGTCTTCAACGCTGCGCTTTAACAGCGTTGCATGTTCTATTTTGGGACGTTTTCAGCCCTGTGTCACCCATTGAAATGAATGGGCAGCGGCCCGGGCTTCCCCTGCACTGACAAATGATCTATTGCTGTAAGCGAGGTTTGAGAACTCTCCTCCAGCAATAGATTGCTGTGATTGCTTCTAGGCGCTGGCTCGATGTCCAATCACAGCCATTCATGGCTGTCCCAGGCAATCAGAGCCAGCAAAGGGAAGGGGGGGCCCTGAGCTGAACTTTTGCACCCGGGCCCTTGAGCCTTTAGGTACGCCCCTGACCCTAAGGGTGTTTCTCACCTCATCTTTCTGCGTTTTACATACAAAAATGACAGGAAAGGGTTGTGACCCGGCGGCCGTCGCAGGCAGAAGATGACCATCGCCACTGTATGCCACGGAAAGGGGTGAACGCGCGTGTGAACTGGCATTTCAAGCGCAACCCGATTACTGTGGCATTACGCTGCGGATTTAAAATCCGAATTTGCCCGTGGACATGAGGCCTAAGGCGGATTTTAACTCTTCTCCTGCCCGCGGATCCGCATCCCATAGGATGCTCCCTGCTGTTGGCGCGACCAGCAGTCACCCTTAAAAGTAAACAGAAAGTTAAAAAATGGTAAAATGTAATCTTCGCTCATATTCGTGAGGGGAGATGCAATTACATACCTAAGGCCCCCGGATTTACCCTTGGACCTCACCTCGGCTTCTGCGCACGCGCCCGTCGTCAACGTTGGCCGATGCAAGAGCCGCAGATCCCTGCTCCTGGCTACCAAACATAGCCGAGAGCCTGGAGATTTCATGGTGGGCCGCAGTACGTGGTCCCCAGTCACGTGATTGCCATTAGCCAATGGATAACGGCGATCATGTGCAATAGTGACACCCTCCCCCCGCGGCCCCCCAGTGCAATACTGACACCCTCCCCCAGCGGCCCCCCAGTGCAATAGTGACACCCTCCCCCAGCGGCCCCCCAGTGCAATAGTGACACCCTCCCCCAGCGGCCCCCCAGTGCAATAGTGACACCCTCCCCCAGCGGCCCCCCAGTGCAATAGTGACACCCTCCCCCAGCGGCCCCCCAGTGCAATAGTGACACCCTCCCCCAGCGGCCCCCCAGTGCAATAGTGACACCCTCCCCCAGCGGCCCCCCAGTGCAATAGTGACACCCTCCCCCAGCGGCCCCCCAGTGCAATAGTGACACCCCCCCCCCCCAGCGGCCCCCCAGTGCAATAGTGACACCCCCCCCCCCAGCGGCCCCCCAGTGCAATAGTGACACCCTCCCCCAGCGGCCCCCCAGTGCAATAGTGACACCCTCCCCCAGCGGCCCCCCAGTGCAATACTGACCCCCCCCCCAGCGCAATAGTGACACCCTCCCCCAGCGGCCCCCCCAGTGCAATAGTGACACCCTCCCCCAGCGGCCCCCCAGTGCAATAGTGACCCCCCCCCAGCGGCCCCCCAGTGCAATAGTGACCCCCCCCCAGCGGCCCCCCAGTGCAATAGTGACCCCCCCCCCAGCGGCCCCCCAGTGCAATAGTGACACCCCCCCCAGCGGCCCCCCAGTGCAATAGTGACACCCCCCCCCCAGTGCAATAGTGACACCCTCCCCCAGCGGCCCCCCAGGTGCAATAGTGACACCCTCCCCCAGCGGCCCCCCAGGTGCAATAGTGACACCCTCCCCCAGCGGCCCCCCAGGTGCAATAGTGACACCCTCCCCCAGCGGCCCCCCAGTGCAATAGTGACACCCTCCCCCAGCGGCCCCCCAGTGCAATAGTGACACCCTCCCCCAGCGGCCCCCCAGTGCAATAGTGACACCCCTCCCCTCCCAGCGGCCCCCCAGTGCAATAGTGACACCCCCCCCAGCGGCCCCCCAGTGCAATAGTGACACCCTCCCCCAGCGGTCCCCCAGTGCAATAGTGACACCCCCCCCCCAGCGGCCCCCCAGTGCAATAGTGACACACCCCCCCAGCGGCCCCCCAGTGCAATAGTGACACACCCCCCCCAGCGGCCCCCCAGTGCAATAGTGACACCCCCTCCCCCAGTGCAATAGTGACACCCCCACCCCCAGCGCAATAGTGACACCCCCCCCAGCGGCCCCCCAGTGCAATAGTGACACCCCCCCCCCCAGTGCAATAGTGACACCCCCCCCCCAGTGCAATAGTGACACCCCCCCCCCCAGCGGCCCCCCAGTGCAATAGTGACACCCCCCCCCCCAGTGCAATAGTGACACCCCCCCCCCAGTGCAATAGTGACACCCCCCCCCCCAGTGCAATAGTGACACCCTCCCCCAGCGGCCCCCCACTGCAATAGTGACACCGGCCCCCCCAGCGCAATAGTGTCACCCCCCCCCCCCCCAGCGGCCCCCCAGCGCAATAGTGTCACACCCCCCCCAGCGGCCCCCCAGTGCAATAGTGACACCCCCCCCCAGTGCAATAGTGACACCCTCCCCCAGTGCATATACCCGGCCCTTGAGCTGAGGGGGCCCGGGGGATCGACGCTGTCGGCCGCATGATGGCTGAGGAGAGAGAAGAGAGACGGGAGGCAGCGCCGCAGGTCGGCAAGAGCAGAGGGGAGGGGAGGGCTGTTACACGTGGAGCCGGCAGCTAATTACAGGCTGCAGACTCCCACGGCGCGGCCCTCCAACTGATAGACTGCAGCTGTGAGTGGTCACAGCTGCAGTCTATCAGTCTCTGCCGGCTAGCGATTACCAGGGGGAGGGGCTACTGCGGCTCTACTCACCTCCGGAGCGCTGTATGCACAGGACCTGTGGCTGCAGATCACATGACCAGGCTCTGGTCATGTGATCAAAAGACGGGGACTTTCCATTACAGGCTGCCCAGAGACTGCTGCAGAGGTGAGTAGAGAAGGAATTATAATTATATATGTATAGCTGGTATAAGTTATATCAGCTGTATATATATAATTATATAGAGGGAATACACAGGTTACACCAGCCTTGGCCAGACATGCCACTATATACAGGGGGATACACAAACACACACACATATATATATATATATATATATATATATATATATATATATATATATATATATATATATATATATATATATATATATATGACACACACATACATATACACACACACATATATATATATATATACACACACACACACACAAGGCTCTCACCCTGCAGCTGCTCCTCCTCAGCGATGCTCTCCTTGCTGCAGAGATCATGTTCTCTGCACTCCCCTTCCCTCCTCCGCGGCCGTTGTCAGTCTGCTATCGGCACTCCTCTATTACTGTCTGCATTAGACAGAACAAGCCGAGAGCAGACTGCCTACTGACAGCAGCACGGAGGAGTGAGGGAACTTACTGCATAGGCGGCGGGCCGGATTCGGCCCGCGGGCATTGTTTGACACCTGTGCTCTAGATCATACAAACTTCTAGGCTGTGGGAGTTGCCGTCCTAAATGCGCAGACCGGTGCCAGCGGCCGGCGAGTGACGTTTCTGTGCGGGGCTCTGCGACCCCCGCACAGAAATAGAGCATGCCGCGGTTTGTTTTCCACGTGTGATTTCGCGCGGACAAACCGCGGCCGTCTGCCTAGGATTGCGTTTTCTAACGCAATCCTATGGCAGCTTCCATGGGTGGAAATTCTGCGGGAAATCCGGCAGCGGAATTTCCGCCCGTGTGCACGGGGCCTAAGGCTGCTCTAAGACGTGCATTCAGAAAACACAGCTTAAAATCGTGGGTTTTTTACCTCAATTTTTAGCAGCACTTTTGAACGCATGGTAAAGCGGTTTTAATGCACCCCACAATTGTGATGGGTGGGGAGGTGCGTTAGAAAACGCAAATACAGGACAGATAGCGCTTAAAAATCACCGCTTCCGAGCTCACGTCTGAGTAATCGCATTCAAATCAATGGAAGCAGTATACCGCAATAAAAAGCACCAAGGGGCTAGATCATGTTTGTAAATTAGCACGGTTTAGGTATAGGTACGGGTACAGATGGAGGGGGGCCCAGCTGAACTTTTGCACCCGGGCCCCTTAGGCTTTAGGTACGCCCCTGCTAATGAGCAACCAGTTTTTCAGTCTTTATTTTTGTGCATTCCTGGGATCAGAACTTTTTTTTTTTGCCTACTCATTAGGGTAAATAACCATTTAAGTCAGGTTAAGGCTTGTGATAAATCACTTGGATTTGAAGCAATGCTGCATCCAATAGATGGCGCTATAGAGGTATTTTCTCATCCTTATTTGCATAGATATCCCAGAGGAGCTAGCATCACCTTATAAGTGTTCTTACTCATTTTTTAGGTTTTCAAATGCCTCTTCTGTGTGCAGTGCTTGGGTAGTGACTATACCATTCCCTGACCCATTTACCCCTTAGGTGTCTCCACATACTTTTTGGGTGCTCTCCTTAAGGAGACACAACACCGCTTCTGACCCACATAGGAATGTGAACCACAGGCCAACAAGGGCTGAGGATGGGTGCATTGTCCAGTATCGCATGTGTAGTCAGAGCTTCATGAGTGTGGACAAGCTGGTGATGTCACCAGCTGCTTCCTTTGGGTAAGTGAGAGTTTTGGCCCATGTGAAAGGGGAATTACTGTATGCTAAACTGTTCACTTCATTTTCATTACCTTCTATGACATTTATGGAAATGACACGGCACAGATTATTGTTAGGGGTTCCATCACACAAGGGGGAGACAGCGGCCTACCAAAATCTACTGGGTCATATGACGCGGTGGGCGGGGAAGCGGTTTTTACTCTATCTTCCGCTGTGCTACAGCGGAAGATAGCGTGACGGACGGCTTCCATTGACTAGAATGGAGGCCGGCCACGCTTACACCCACGGCAAATAAAGCATACCGCGGGTGAGGTCGGGTGATTTCACGGTGCGGAAATCCGCAATGGAATGCCGCACCATGAGCATTGAGCTATTAGGTTCAATAGAACCTAATAGCTGCGGGCAATGCAGCGGACTTACGCAGCGTATTATGCATCGGAAATCCCTCCGTGGGAAGGAGCCCTAACTTTAGCCAGCAGAAGGCGCCATAGTATAAGGCAGAAAAAGAAAAGCCCCTAGGCAACCCCGAATCCAAAATTGGATTGCAGAGGGTTAAAGAGGCCCTGTCCTTTTTAGAACGACGGGGTAAAATCATACGTCCTGATCAGCCCCGCCCCTGACACGTTGGCACTTTGCGATAAATAAGTGGCTTTTGTGTTGCAGTTTGGGTACCCAGTCTCTAAAAGGTTCGCCATCACTGATATAGAGGAAGCCCCGACATGTTGGACATGTTGGATACACATGGGAGTGCTGCGCCAAAAACACATGGAACCGTAGTGAGAGGAAAAACAGTGTGAAAATGGCCTTATAAAGATATATTTTTACATTTAGGCTGGATTCCGACGAGCTTACGCATATTTGCACAGACAAAGAAATAACACGCAACGATTATCTCAGCTAGTGAAATAGACAATTAGTATAATATGCGTTCTTTCCCTATGAGAATGTGTGAGAAAATATAGTATGCTGCGTATTTTTTTGTGCAATCGAAATGCACATGGAAAATACGCGCCTGTGAACAAACCCATTGAAATCAATCATTTCTATTTTCTGTGACTTTCGTAGGTGCAACTGCCCCAGAACAAATGGAATCCTGTCCCCTTCACCAGCAGTTTACACTCCGTGCCAGTGCGCAGAAGTTTGGAAATTGCTACGGGATGACAGGCGCCGCCCGATCTTCCCTGCAGGTACTGTCACTACATGATAGGGCAGGTCTTATCTTTTCCCGAGCGCACAAATAACGTCCGGGAAAAGAAGTGGTAAAAACAAAACCGCAGAAATTCCATTGAGATCAGCGGTTTCTATTATTCGGTTATATGGTGGTGATTATCGCGGCAGTATAAGGGGGCAAAACCGTGTTCGTCTGAATCCGCCATAAGAGAAAGGGTTCTGTCTGTGTATCTGTCCAGCTTCTAATGAGCGTATACACATTTGTGCGCACTTCAGCGCAACTTTTTTGTGCCCTGAACAAGGCTTTTTTTTACTGTCCTTTTTCCACTCGCAAGGCATGTTTATTTGCATGCGTAAAAAAAGATGCTCCTCTTGAAATGGTAAATTTAGTGTAATTTGTTTCAGACGTTTTCTTTTCTCAATGGAATTACGCAGCATATTACACACCTCTGCATACTGTGCGCGCATTTGTGCACCATTAACTAATGGGGACCTTTAGTGCGCAAATGTGCAGAAAAGTAGGAGCATGCCGCAGGCGAAGGGGCATGTATGTGCAGAAATGTGAAAAACCCCATTGAAATCCACCGGTTCTGTTCGCTACATGTAAATGCGCTGATGTGAAAGAGTTCTATCTGCATCTGTCCACCCTGTCCTGTCACACAGCCACCATTATCAGCCCTGGGGTAATAGGTGGGCACCGCACTGCTGGTCCATGTATAGTCTGTCACTGAGCAGCACACCCCCAGCTACATGTCTCCCTGCTGTCCTGTCACACAGCCGCCATTATCAGCCCTGAGGGTAATAGGTGGGCACAGCACTGTTGCACCAGCTCCCTGTATAGTCTGTCACTGAGCAGCACACCCCCAGCTACATGTCTCCCCGCTGTCCTGTCACACAGCCACCATTATCAGTCCTGGGGGTAATAGGTGGGCACCACACTGCTGGCCCATGTATAGTCTGTCAATCAGCAGCACACCCCCAGCTACATGTCTCCCCACTGTCTTGTCATAATTTCCTCCATTTGATATTGTATTTAGCTGGCGACGCTTAGCGATGACGCGGGTACCCACTGCCCGTACACAATGTAGTAACGTATGGGCTGTGGGTATATCCGTGACCATGAAGCACAATGGCCTCTATGTTGTGGATATCTGTGGTAAAATAGAACATGCTGCGTTCTGTTTCCTACGAGTGGATTACTTAATTCCGACCTGCTAATGTGTGCGGAAATGTGTAATCCAATGCATTTGATTGATCCGTGTATTAGCACGGATCAAATGCGTGCGAATCCGCAATTTTTTATTAGGTCGTGTGAGACCGGCGTAAGGTAGATTGCTACCTTTTTATCACATGACCGGGGACCGCTGAACAAGGCTGCCGGTCACTGCTCCAGGCTCTCGGTTACCTTTAGTAGTCGGGAGCAGGAAGATTTTAAGTTTCCTGGACCCTCCCCGGCTCCTACGCATGTTTCCGGTATTTTGCAGGCAGATGTATGCGCAGAAGACGGCGAAGGTCCGAGGAGCAGGGTTGTGTCTGTGTTCAAATGCGGAGGCCTCAGGTAAGACGTTTCATCTGCTCTCACCAATCGCAACGGAGAGGGGAGATTAAACTTCAACTTTTACATGATCACCATTATCATTTGGATAATGGTTGATCATGTGATGAAGGATAAAGATCCCGTCGGGGACATTGCCGGAGGCTTTAGGGAAATATTTTCATCTCCCCCTCACTGATTGGAGCCATGACGGGAGATGAAACATTAAACTTTTTTATTTTTACACGTAACCAGGGACCGCGGCCCATCGTGAAATCTCCAGGCTTTCAGCTACGTTTGCTAGCCAGCAACAGGGAGATTTTAAATTACCCCAGCAATCTGGGGTAAGGTCCGCGGATAAATCCGGGGGCTTTAGGTATGTAATTTCATCTCCACTCACGGATATGAGGAAAGATGACATTTTTAATTTTTTAACTGTTTACTTGGATAACGGCAATAGCGTGACTGGGGGTCACTGCGGCAGCTTTCAACAAGGAGCTGTCATGTCCACAGCCCCCAGGGCTTTAATCCTCAGAGTGAGCATGTTTTTATGGCTGTGGGGATTAAAAACACTATAGGGCGGTCAATAAGGGGTTAAGGAGAAAACAGACGTTGTCACTAAGGCCTCTTTCACACAGAATGTTTTTTACAGCATTTAGCGTGGTTTGTGAAAAGCCGCAAAAAAACCCACTGATTGATCACAATGGAGCTTCTCAGGGAGCGTTCGAACACTACAATTTTCTAACGCTATCTGCTCTAGTTTAGTTTGTTTCAGCCCTTTTTAATGCCCCATATCACCCATTGTAATGATGGAGTGCGTTACACAACGCTGTTGAACACATTTAAAAATGGCGTTCGAAAACGCTTTAAAATCCAGCATTTTAACAGACGCCTGTGTGAAAGCAACCTTAGGGCTCATGTCCACGGGCGTATACGTAATACACTGTGGGTCTCCCGCGGTGTTTTACAAATTACAACCAATACTCTCTGCCGGCAGAGGTCGTGTATGTGGCAAGTATAGCACTGCGCATGCCCACTAATCTCACATCACGGACATGCGCAGTGTGATTTTTTTTTTTTTTTTTAAATTCCCGCTCTGTTCAGAGCAGGAATGTGTATCGAAACACTGCCCTCTCGCAATGTGTGCGTATGGACAGCGTATCATACGCAACCCATAAAAGGGCTGCATATCATGTGCAGAGAAATAGAGCATGTCCACTGACTTTCATTGCCTCCATTCACTGCGTGTCATGCAACGCACACTTGATACTCCATAAAAACACGGTCGTGGACATGAGCCCTGAGGCCAATTCACACGGGCGAGCGTGATGTGGGGCCGTGAATCCCGCCTCCATATCGTGCTGCTTACCATGTGATTTCCCCAGGGATGCGAGAGTTTTCATTGGAAAACAGCCTCGCATCCCTTCAGGGTCACAATTATCGCTGGGGAGTCACTATTACTGCCGCAGAGGTTTAGCCATTGCTTTCAATGAAGCCAGCGATGCTGCAGCCGACCCCATTAACCTCTTAGTGACCAAGCCTGTTTGCGCCTTAAAGGGGTTGTCTCGCGAAAGCAAGTGGGGGTTATACACTTCTGTATGGCCATATTAATGCACTTTGTAATATACATCGTGCATTAAATATGAGCCATACAGAAGTTATTCACTTACCTGCTCCGTTGCTGGCGTCCCCGTCTCCATGGCTCCGTCTAATTTCGCTGGCTTCTTGCTTTTTTAGACGCGCTTGCGCTGTGCGGTCTTCTGCCTGGTGAATGGGGCCGCTCGTGCCGGAGAGCTGCTCACCGCGTCGTCATCGTAGCTCTGCCCCGTCACGTGTGCCGATTCCAGCCAATCAGGAGGCTGGAATCGGCAATGGAACGCAAGGAAGGAGAAGAAAATCCACGGTGCACCGTGGGAGAAGACCAGCGGCGCCATCTTTAAAAGAAGAATAGAAGAAGCTGCAGAACGCTGATGCAGGTAAGTGCAATGTGCTTTTTAAAAACTAACCTATGCTTTCTTTTTAACAGACTTTAAATGCACACAAAAGTAGAGCATGCAGCGGTTTTTTCGCATTTGGGCAAAAAAAGGAAACGAAAACCAATCCGTTGAAATCAATGGGTTTTATTCTCTGCATATTGTGCTCAGAAAGTTTGCGCATGCTAACACACGCGTGTAAATGTCCATGTGAAGGAACTCTTAAGCCTGGCTTCAGATGGGTGTGTTTGTGTGCGCATTTATGCAGCGAATAGAGCCCTAACGAACGGGTTCGTTCACAAGTGCGCATCTTTACATTTCATGCAAAAAAAAAAATATGCAGCATACTCTATTTTGCGGCACTTTTGCACACCAAAAGTCCCCATAGAAGTCAATGGGGATGCACAAATATACATGTGATATGCCAGGAGGTGCGTGATACGCTGCGTAATTGCGCAGGAAAGGAACACATCCAGAACTCGTTAGACTAATTCCATACATATTTTTAGGTGACTTGGACATTTTCGTTCCTAAGATCTGAGTTCGACCAACAGACCGGCCTAATGTCACACGATGTCAATAGTAAGTAGCTTGTGCCTCTTAATACTAGTAAGTAGCTTGTGTTCTCCCGCAGGGTTTTGAACGATAATTGTCCCATGTAAAAACATGCAGAAACTGAACGACTGGATCAGAATCGTCCAGTTGTTCACTTTTAAGCAGCTTAAAATCCAAACACATTTCTCGGTGTAAGCAGCAGCCGTCCAGTACTGAACGTCTGCTGCTTACAGTGAATGGAGGTGAGCAGAACTCTCCTCCAGCTGCCCCGCCTCCCTGCTGGCTGCGCTGTCAGCGATCCAGCAATGCTCGCTCCTGTGCAGAGCGAGCACCACAGGGATGAATGTCGGGCATTGTTTGCCTGACACTCGTTTTGTGTAAAAGGACCCTTGGACCTCCCTCACACAGGTGTTTTTGTACAGTTTTTAGTGCTGCGCTAAACGCTGTACAACGCACCCATACATTTCAATGGGGCTGCTCACACAAGGCTAAAAACGCTGTGTCTTCAACGCTGCGCTTTAACAGCGTTGCATGTTCTATTTTGGGACGTTTTCAGCCCTGTGTCACCCATTGAAATGAATGGGCAGCGGCCCGGGCTTCCCCTGCACTGACAAATGATCTATTGCTGTAAGCGAGGTTTGAGAACTCTCCTCCAGCAATAGATTGCTGTGATTGGACATCGAGCCAGCGTCGAGAAGCAATCACAGCCATTCATGGCTGTCCCAGGCAATCACAGCAGTCTATTGCTGGAGGCGAGTTCTCAAACCTTGTTTACAGCAATAGATCATTTGTCAGTGCAGGGGAAGCCCGGAGTAGTGGCATGCTCTATTTCTGTGCAGGGATCGCAGAGCCCCACACAGAAACGTCACTCCCCGGCCGCTGGCACCGGTCTGCGCATTTAGGACGGCAACTCCCACAGCCTAGAAGTTTGTATGATCTAGAGCACAGGTGTCAAACAATGCCCGCAGGCCGAATCCGGCCCGCCGCCTATGCAGTAAGTTCCCTCACTCCTCCGTGCTGCTGTCAGTAGGCAGTCTGCTCTCGGCTTGTTCTGTCTAATGCAGACAGTAATAGAGGAGTGCCGATAGCAGACTGACAACGGCCGCGGAGGAGGGAAGGGGAGTGCAGAGAACATGATCTCTGCAGCAAGGAGAGCATCGCTGAGGAGGAGCAGCTGCAGGGTGAGAGCCTTGTGTGTGTGTGTGTGTATATATGTGTGTGTGGTTTCTGCGAGTGGATTACGCAATTCCGACCCGCTAATTGGGGGGAATTGTGTAATCCAATGCATGCGATTGATCCGTGGATTACCGTTGATCAAGCGCATGCAGAACCCGTAATTCCTCTCCGGTCATGTGTGACCGGCCTAATGTTAGTTCGCTACTTTATCATGTGACCGGGGACCGCTCAACGAGGCCCCCGGTCACTGCTCCAAGCACGCAGCAACCATTGGTCGCTGGGAGCAAGGAGATTTAAAATTTCCTGGGCTCCCCAGCTCCTGCGAATGTGTCCGGCATTTTGCCGGCGGGCGCATACCCAGGAGCTGGCAGGATCCATGGAGGATAATCGCATCTGGATTCAAATGCGGAAGCCTCCGAGAAGATGTTTCATCTCCTCTCACCGATCGCTTCGGTGAGGGGAGATGAAACTGCCACTTTTTAAAGAACTTTTACGTGATCGCCATTATGCATTGGATAACGGCGATCACGTGACCAGTAACCGTATACCGCGGCTCCCCGTGACATCTCCAGGCTCTTGGCGACCTTTGGTAGCCAGCAGCAGGGAGATGTTACATTTATTGGGCAATCTTTCACTTTTGCGCATGCGTCCGCCATCATACTGACGGGCGCATGCGCAGAAGCTGGGGTAAGGTCCACGGATCAACATCCCACCAGGGAACAAATCCGGGACCTTGGGTACGTAATTTCATCCCCCTTACGGATACGATCCGTAAGGGGAGATGAAACTTTAACTTTTTAAACTTTTAACTTTTTTTTTTTTTTACTTTTTAACTTTATATGATCACCGTTATCCCAGTCATATCTCCCTGCACTCGGCTATCTGTGACAGCCGGGTGCAGGGAGATTTTGAATTTGCCGGGCTCGCCGGCTTCTGCGCATGCGCGCCACATTATTTAGATCCCACATTTTCAGGAATTAATGCAATTTAGATTAAAAAAAAAAAAAAAAAAAGTGTTCGGGTAATGTGCTATTCTAAAATTTTTTCCCCCAAAATCATTTTCATGTGCACTGACACCCCAAAATGGATACCCCTGTTTGTATTGTTTTCAGAAATGTACCCATTGTGGCCCTAATGTTATGTTAGTATGCACAAATAGGACCCAAAATGTAATCAGTACTATGTGGCTTTCTGAACAGACTGTTATGATCGTGTGGGCAGATTTAGCAGACTGCCAACACCATCGTGACCAAAGGACTAGTAGTCTAGTAGTATACATGCACACAGGAAATTCACATGGAATCCATGCCACTGACCCTGTGCTAAAAGGGGGGGGGGGGGGGGTCGACAGTGGCCCAACCTAAGCGTAGACATCGCCCAAATAAGAGGGCGGCCCAGCGGTCTTCGGAACTGGGCCATAGCTGATCCTAGGAGCCACAGAACAGGACACACGCATGGCATATAACAGAGACGGAACAGAATACACAGAGATA
>NW_027102282.1:0-17500 GCF_035609145.1 Eleutherodactylus coqui | reverse complement strand
CGCGTAGGGATGTTGGAGGTTTGGCTAAGTGCGGAGCCCGGTGTGTGGTGGAAAGGGGCTGACCCGGCTGGCCGGGGCCGGCGGGAGCTGCGGCTGCCGGGGCTGAGCCGAGTGTCGATGCATGTCGTGAGAACCGGGAAGGGGACAAACCGGTGGCTCCAGGCCGGGTTGGAGTTCCAGGAGGTCGGCCTGACTCTGGAGGTTTTCCCCTTAGCATTTCCCCATAGGCCAAAAGGGGGGAAGTCAAAAAAGCACCCCCGGCAGATGTATGCAGAAGGGGCTGGGGGGTGACGGAGAGCGGGCTGTTGGCAGCTGCGTGGTGGCTGCTGGCAGCCGTGTGCTGGCTGCAGGGGTGGGCCTGGGCGGCTGCCGAGGGCCCCCGTAGTGCACCTACCAGCAGTAGCTCAAGACCCAGGCTGACCCTCCGATGTGCCCGGGCAGGACACCCAGGAGGCGAGGAGCAGCCCCCGCTGAAGCCCACGTCAGTTGGCAGAGACGGGTCTTTGAGAAAAAATGACAAAGTCCAAACGCTCCAGGCGCTGGCCAGGGATGCGGACCGGGCTGGCCGGGCCGGCGGGGGCTGCGGCTGCCGGGGCTGAGCCGAGTGTTGATGCATGTCGTGAGAACCGGGAAGGGGACAAACCTGTGGCTCCAGGCCGGGTGGGAGTTCCAGGAGGTCGGCCTGACTCTGGAGGTTTTCCCCTTAGCTTTTCCCCATAGGCCAAAAGGGGGGAAGTCAAAAAAGCACCCCCAGCAGATGTATGCAGGAGGGGCTGGGGGGTGACGGAGAGCGGGCTGTTGGCAGCTGTGTGGTGGCTGCTGGCAGCCGTGTGCTGGCTGCAGGGGTGGGCCTGGGCGGCTGCCGAGGGCCCCCAAAGCGCACCTACCAGCGGTGGCTCAAGACATTGCCTGAGCCTCCGATGTGCCCGGGCAGGACACCCAGGAGGCGGGGAGCAGCCCCCGCTGAAGCCCAGGGCAGTTGGCAGAGGCGAGCCTTGGAGAAAAAACGACAAAGTCCAAACGCTCCAGGCGCCGGGCAGGGTGGCGGACCGGGCTGGCCGGGCCGGCGGGAGCTGCGGCTGCTGGGGCTGAGCCGAGTATTAGTGCATGTCCTGAGAACCGGGAAGGGGACAAACCTGTGGCTCCAGGCCGGGTGGGAGTTCCAGGAGGTCGGCCTGGCTCTGGAGGTTTTCCCCTTAGCTTTTCCCCATAGGCCTAAACGGGGGAAGTCAAAAAAGCACCCCCAGCAGATGTATGCGGAGGGGCTGGGGGTTGACGGGGAGCGGGCTGTTGGCAGCTGTGTGGTGGCTGCAGGGGTGGGCCTGGGCGGCTGCGGAGGGCGCCTTCAGAGTGCACCTACCAGTAGGGGCTCAAGACCCAGGCTGAGCCTCCGATGTGCCCGGGCAGGACACCCAGGAGGCGGGGAGCAGCCCCCGCTGAAGCCCACGGCAGTTGGCAGAGATGGGTCTTTGAGAAAAAACGACAAAGTCCAAACGCTCCAGGCGCTGGCCAGGGGTGCGGACCGGGCTGGCCGGGCCGGCGGGAGCTGCGGCTGCCGGGGCTGAGCCGAGTGTCGATGCATGTCGTGAGAACCGGGAAGGGGACAAACCTGTGGCTCCAGGCCGGGTGGGAGTTCCAGGAGGTCGGCCTGACTCTGGAGGTTTTCCCCTTAGCTTTTCCCCATAGTCCAAAAGGGGGGAAGTCAAAAAAGCACCCCCGGCAGATGTATGCAGAGTTGGGCTGGGGGGTGACGGAGAGCGGGCTGTTGGCAGCTGTGTGGTGGCTGCTGGCAGCCGTGTGCTGGCTGCAGGGGTGGGCCCGGGGCGGCTGCGGAGGGCCCCCTGAGTGCACCTGCCAGCGGTGGTTGAAGACATTGCCTGAGCCTCCGATGTGCCCGGGCAGGACACCCGGGAGGCGTGGAACAGCCCCCGCTGAAGTCCATGGCATGTGCCAGAATCGAGTCTTGGAGAAAAAATGACAAAGTCCAAACGCTCCAGGCGCCGGCCAGGGCGGTTGACCCCGGCTGGCCGGGCCGGCGGGGGCTGCGGCTGCCGGGGCTGAGCCGAGTGTCGATGCATGTCGTGAGAACCGGGAAGGGGACAAACCTGTGGCTCCAGGCCGGGTTGGAGTTCCAGGAGGTCGGCCTGACTCTGGAGGTTTTCCCCTTAGCTTTTCCCCATAGGCCAAAAGGGGGGAAGTCAAAAAAGCACCCCCGGCAGATGTATGCAGAGTTGGGCTGGGGGGTGACGGAGAGCGTGCTGTTGGCAGCTGTGTGGTGGCTGCAGGGGTGGGCCTGGGCGGCTGCGGAGGGCGCCTTCAGAGTGCACCTACCAGTAGGGGCTCAAGACCCAGGCTGAGCCTCCGATGTGCCCGGGCAGGACGCCCAGGAGGCGGGGAGCAGCCCCCGCTGAAGCCCACGGCAGTTGGCAGAGATGGGTCTTGGAGAAAAAAATGACAAAGTCCAAACGCTCCAGGCGCTGGCCAGGGGTGCGGACCGGGCTGGCCGGGCCGGCGGGGGCTGCGGCTGCCGGGGCTGAGCCGAGTGTCTATGCATGTCCTGAGAACCGGGAAGGGGACGAACCGGTGGCTCCAGGCCGGGTTGGAGTTCCAGGAGGTCGGCCTGACTCTGGAGGTTTTCCCCTTAGCTTTTTCCCGTAGGCCAAAAGGGGGGAAGTCAAAAAAGCACCCCCGGCAGATGTATGCAGAGTTGGGCTGGGGGGTGACGGAGAGCGGGCTGTTGGCAGCTGTGTGGTGGCTGCTGGCAGCCGTGTGCTGGCTGCAGGGGTGGGCCTGGGCGGCAGCCGAGGGCCCCCGAAGCGCACCTACCAGCGGTGGCTCAAGACATTGCCTGAGCCTCCGATGTGCCCGGGCAGGACACCCAGGAGGCGGGGAGCAGCCCCCGCTGAAGCCCACGGCAGTTGGCAGAGATGGGTCTTGGAGAAAAAAATGACAAAGTCCAAACGCTCCAGGCGCTGGCCAGGGGTGCGGACCGGGCTGGCCGGGCCGGCGGGAGCTGCGGCTGCCGGGGCTGAGCCGAGTGTCGATGCATGTCGTGAGAACCGGGAAGGGGACAAACCTGTGGCTCCAGGCCGGGTGGGAGTTCCAGGAGGTCGGCCTGACTCTGGAGGTTTTCCCCATGGCATTTTCCCATAGGCCAAAAGGGGGGAAGTCAAAAAAGCACCCCCAGCAGATGTATGCAGAAGGGGCTGGGGGGGTGACGGAGAGCGAGCTGTTGGCAGCTGTGTGGTGGCTGCTGGCAGCCGTGTGCTGGCTGCAGGGGTGGGCCTGGGCGGCTGCGGAGGGCCCCCGGAGTGCACCTATCAGCAGGGGCTGAAGACCCGGGTTGAGCCTCCGATGTGCCCGGGCAGGACACCCAAGAGGCGGGGGGCAGCCCCCGCTGAAGTCCTTGGCAGTTGGCAGAGGCGAGTCTTGGAGAAAAAACGACAAAGTCCAAACGCTCCAGGCGAGCCGGCCAGGGGTGCGGACCCGGCTGGCCGGGCCGGCGGGAGCTGCAGCTGCCGGGGCTGAGCCGAGTGTCAATGCATGTCCTGAGAACCGGGAAGGGGACAAACCGGTGGCTCCAGGCCGGGTTGGAGTTCCATGAGGTCGGCCTGACTCTGGAGGTTTTCCCCTTGGCATTTCCCCATAGGCCAAAAGGGGGGAAGTCAAAAAAGCACCCCCGGCAGATGTATGCAGAAGGGGCTGGGGGGTGACGGAGAGCGGGCTGTTGGCAGCTGTGTGGTGGCTGCTGGCAGCCGTGTGCTGGCTGCAGGGGTGGGCCTGGGCGGCTGCGGAGGGCCCCCTGAGTGCACCTAGCAGTAGGGGCTGATGACCCAGGCTGAGCCTCCGATGTGCCCGGGCAGGACACCCAGGAGGCGGGGAGCAGCCCCCGCTGAAGCCCACGGCAGTTGGCAGAGATGGGTCTTTGAGAAAAACGACAAAGTCCAAACGCTCCAGGCGCTGGCCAGGGGTGCGGACCGGGCTGGCCGGGCCGGCGGGAGCTGCGGCTGCCGGGGCTGAGCCGAGTGTCGATGCAGGTCGTGAGAACCGGTATGAGGGTAATCCTGGTCGCTCCGGGCCGAGCCAGGGTTCCAGGAGGGCGGAAGCAGCGGGCCCGTTTCCCCTGATAGCGCCGACGACGGTAAAATAAGGCCTCGCAAAACGTCACCACGAACACCTTGTCGGGGTATAAGGGAACGAGCGGTGTGCGGTCTTTGACAAAGTGACAGTATTTCTCCAAAAAAAGCACCCCCGGCAGATGCGTGCAGACGGGGCTGGCTGGTGACGGAGAGCGGCGGGCTGTTGGCAGCAGTGTGCTGGCTGCAAGGGGTGGCCCGGGGCGGCTGCGGAGGGCCCCCAAAGTGCACCTGCCAGCGGTGGCTCAAGACCCTGGCTGAGCCTCCGATGTCCCCGGGCAGGACCCCAGCAGGCCGGGCACGGACCGCAGCTTGCCCCCTTTGCCGTCCGATGAAGCTTGCACGGTCAGAAAAAGTTTCAAAGTCCCAACGGGGGAGAGAGTGTTGACGGCGAGGGGGCGCTGGCTGCTCCAGGGGCCGGGAGGGAGGCCCTGGAGGTCGGCCTGGGGGTGAGTGGAGCGGCCCCCGTGTGTCCCTGAGCGTCCCCCGGTCTTTGGTCGAGAGGGGGTCTCAGCCGCTAGTGTGCCCGCCCGGGTACCTAGGGAGGCCGGCCTGGGGCGAGTGGAGCAGCCCCCGTGTGTCCCTGAGTGTCCCCTGGTCTTTGGTCGAGAGGGGGTCTCAGCCGCTAATGTGCCCGCCCGGGTACCTAGGGAGGCCGGCCTGGGGCGAGTGGAGCAGCCCCCGTGTGTCCCTGAGTGTCCCCTGGCGTTTGCTGAAGAGGGGGTCTCAGCCGCTAATGTGCCCGCCTGGGTACCTAGGGAGGCCGGCCTGGGGCGAGTGGAGCAGCCCCCGTGTGTCCCCGAGCGCCCCCCGGTCTCTGGTGGAGAGGGGGTCTCAGCCGCTAATGTGCCCGCCTCAGGGAGTCCGGCCTGGGGCGAGTGGAGCAGCCCCCGTGTGTCCCCGAGTGCCCCCCCGGTCTTTGGTGGAGAGGGGGTCTCAGCCGCTAATGTGCCCGCCTCAGGGAGTCCGGCCTGGGGCGAGTGGAGCAGCCCCCGTGTGTCCCTGAGCGTCCCCCGGTCTTTGGTGGAGAGGGGGTCTCAGCCGCTAATGTGCCCGCCTCAGGGAGGCCGGCCTGGGGCGAGTGGAGCAGCCCCCGTGTGTCCCTGAGCGTCCCCCGGTCTCTGGTGGAGAGGGGGCCTCAGCCGCTAATGTGCCCGCCTCAGGGAGGCCGGCCTGGGGCGAGTGGAGCAGCCCCCGTGTGTCCCTGTGTGTCCCCCGGTCTTTGGTGGAGAGGGGGCCTCAGCCGCTAATGTGCCCGCCTCAGGGAGGCCGGCCTGGGGCGAGTGGAGCAGCCCCCGTGTGTCCCTGAGCGTCCCCCGGTCTTTGGTCGAGAGGGGGTCTCAGCCGCTAATGTGCCCGCCTCAGGGAGGCCGGCCTGGGGCGAGTGGAGCAGCCCCCGTGTGTCCCTGAGCGTCCCCCGGTCTTTGGTGGAGAGGGGGCCTCAGCCGCTAATGTGCCCGCCTCAGGGAGGCCGGCCTGGGGCGAGTGGAGCAGCCCCCGTGTGTCCCTGAGCGTCCCCCGGTCTTTGGTCGAGAGGGGGTCTCAGCCGCTAATGTGCCCGCCTCAGGGAGGCCGGCCTGGGGCGAGTGGAGCAGCCCCCGCGTGTCCCTGAGTGTCCCCTGACGTTTGCTGAAGAGGGGGTCTCAGCCGCTAATGTGCCCGCCTCAGGGAGGCCGGCCTGGTGCGAGTGGAGCAGCCCCCGTGTGTCCCTGAGCGCCCCCCGGTCTTTGGTGGAGAGGGGGTCTCAGCCGCTAATGTGCCCGCCCGGGTACCTAGGGAGGCCGGCCTGGGGCGAGTGGAGCAGCCCCCGTGTGTCCCTGAGTGTCCCCCGGTCTTTGGTGGAGAGGGGGTCTCAGCCGCTAATGTGCCCGCCTCAGGGAGTCCGGCCTGGGGCGAGTGGAGCAGCCCCCGTGTATCCCCGAGTGCCCCCCGGTCTTTGGTGGAGAGGGGGTCTCAGCCGCTAATGTGCCCGCCTCAGGGAGTCCGGCCTGGGGCGAGTGGAGCAGCCCCCGTGTGTCCCTGAGCGTCCCCCGGTCATTGGTGGAGAGGGGGTCTCAGCTGCTAATGTGCCCGCCTCAGGGAGGCCGGCCTGGGGCGAGTGGAGCAGCCCCCGTGTGTCCCCGAGCGCCCCCCGGTCTCTGGTGGAGAGGGGGTCTCAGCCGCTAATGTGCCCGCCTCAGGGAGTCCGGCCTGGGGCGAGTGGAGCAGCCCCCGTGTGTCCCCGAGCGCCCCCCGGTCTCTGGTGGAGAGGGGGTCTCAGCCGCTAATGTGCCCGCCTGGGTACCCAGGGAGGCCGGCCTGGGGCGAGTGGAGCAGCCCCCGTGTGTCCCTGAGCGTCCCCCGGTCATTGGTGGAGAGGGGGTCTCAGCTGCTAATGTGCCCGCCTCAGGGAGGCCGGCCTGGGGCGAGTGGAGCAGCCCCCGTGTGTCCCCGAGCGCCCCCCGGTCTCTGGTGGAGAGGGGGTCTCAGCCGCTAATGTGCCCGCCTCAGGGAGTCCGGCCTGGGGCGAGTGGAGCAGCCCCCGTGTGTCCCCGAGCGCCCCCCGGTCTCTGGTGGAGAGGGGGTCTCAGCCGCTAATGTGCCCGCCTCAGGGAGTCCGGCCTGGGGCGAGTGGAGCAGCCCCCGTGTGTCCCCGAGCGCCCCCCGGTCTCTGGTGGAGAGGGGGTCTCAGCCGCTAATGTGCCCGCCCGGGTACCCAGGGAGGCCGGCCTGGGGCGAGTGGAGCAGCCCCCGTGCGTCCCTGAGCGCCCCCCTGGCGTTTGCTCAAGAGGGGGTCCCAGCCGCCAATATGGCCGCCCGGGTACCCGCGGGGGCCGCCCTGGGGCGAGTGGAGCAGCCCCCGTGTGCCCCTGAGCGCCCCCTGGCGTTCGCTGAAGAGGGGGTCTCAGCCGCCAATATGGCCGCCCGGGTGCCCGGGGGAGCGGCCTGGGGTGGCCCTGTGCAGCCTCCGGGCGCCCCTGAGTGTTTTCCAGTATCTGGCCGAGACACCCCCTGACCCTCCGACTGTGTCCGTTTGGAGCGCCTGGTGCCTGGGCACCCCCTGAGTGTTTTTCAGTATCTGGCCGAGACACCCCCTGACCCTCCGACTGTGTCCGTTTTTAGTGCCTGGTGCCTGGGCACAGACCGCGGCAGCTCCCGCTGGCCGCATTGACAGAGTGCTGAAAAAATGACAAAGTCCGAAAATGCCTGAGAACCGGGAAGGGGACAAACCGGCGGCTCCAGGCCGAGCCGGAGTTCCAGGAGGTCGGCATGATTTTGCCGGTTTCCCCATAGGAGGTGCCAAGTTGCCAAAATGGGGGAACTCAAAAAAGCACCCCCGCCAGATGTATGTAGGGGGGCTGGATGGTCGATGGGGAGTGGGTGCCTGGCAGCAGGGGCCACCCCGCGCAGGTGCCCCGGGGGGCCCGCGGGGGGCCCCCGAAGACACCCCCCCCAGCACTCGCTGAAAACCCCGTCCGAGCCGCCCGCGCTGCCCGGAGGGAGTCCCGGGAGGCCGGGCACGGCCCGCAGGTCTCTCCCTCTGCCCCCCGGTGAGGTTTGCACGGGGGGGAAAAGTTTCAAAGTCCCGACGGGGGGCGAGAGACAGTGCGGCGAGGGGTGGCGGGCTGCTCCGCGGACCCGGGGGAAGCCCGGGGAGGGCGGCCTGAGGGCGCGGAGGGCCCCCTGAGAGTGCCTACGGGTAGTAGGTGAGAAACCCTGCCTGTACCTCCCACGGGGCCCGGGCAGGGACCCCGGGAGGCCGGGCAGAGCCCGCAGGTCGCCCCCTTCCCGTCCGATGAAGCTCGCACGGTCAGAAAAGTTTCAAAGTCCCAACGGGGGGAGAGTGTTGACGGCGAGGGGGGTGCAGGCTGCTCCAGGGTCCGGGGGCAGCCCCTGGAGGTCGGCCTGGGGGTGTGGAGGGGCCCCCCTGAGAGCACCCAACAGTAGTTGCTCAAGACCCTGCCTGAGCCTCCGATGTGCCCGGGCATGAACCCCAGGAGGCGGGGAACAGCCGTGGCAGCCCCTGCTGAAGTCCTTGGCAGTTGGCAGAGGCGAGTCTTGGGGAAAAAAACGACAAAGTCCAAACGCTCCAGGCGCCGGCCAGGGGGGCGGACGTGGCTGGCCTGGCCGGCGGGTGCTGCGGCTGCCGGGGCTGAGCCGAGTGTCGATGCATCTCCTGAGAACCGGGAAGGGGACAAACCGGTGGCTCCAGTCCGAGCTGGAGTTCCAGAAGGTCGGCCTGACTCTGGAGGTTTTCCCCCTGGCTTTTCCCCATAGGCCAAAAGGGGGGAAGTCAAAAAAGCACCCCCGGCAGATGTATGCAGAAGGGGCTGGGGGGTGACGGAGAGCGGGCTGTTGGCAGCTGCGTGGTGGCTGCAGGGGTGGGCCTGGGCGGCTGCGGTGGGCCCCCTGAGTGCACCTGCCCGTGGTGGCTGAAAACCCAGGCTGAGCCTCCGATGTGCCCGGGCAGGACCCCAGGAGGCCGGGCACAGAACGCCGGTTGCCCCCCATTGCCGTTTGACGAAGCTTGCACGGTCAGAAAAGTTTCAAAGTCCCAACGGGGAGAGAGTGTTGACGGCGAGGGGGTGCTGGCAGCTCCAGCGGCCGGGGGCAACCGCTGGAGGCTGGGCCCGGACTGCGGCAGCCCCCCTTGCAGTCGAACAAAGTTTGAGGAGACGAGTCATGAAAATGACAAAGTCCAAACGCTCCAGGCGTGCCGTCCAGGGGGGCGGACCCAGCTGGTCGGACCGGCGGGAGCTGCGGCGGCCGGGGAAGAGCCGAGTGTCAATGCAGGTCACGAGAACCGGTATGAGGGTAAACCTGGCCGCTCCGGGCCGAGGCACGGTTCCAGGAGGGCGGAAGGAGCGGGCCCGCTTCCCCTGATAGCGCCGACGGCGGTAAAATAAGGCCTCGCAAAACGTCAGCACGAACACCTTGTCGGGGTATAAGGGAACGAGCGGTGTGCGGTCTTTGACAAAGTGACAGTGTTTCTCAAAAAAGCACCCCCGGCAGATGTGTGCAGACGGGGCTGGCTGGTGTGGGAGAGCGGCGGGCTGTTGGCAGCAGTGTGCTGGCTGCAGGGGTGGCCCGGGGCGGCTGCGGAGGGCCCCCAAAGCGCACCTACCAGTGGTGGCTGAAAACCCCCGCTGAGCCTCCGATGTCCCCGGGCAGGACCCCAGGAGGCCGGGCAGAGCCCGCCGCTTGCCCCCTTGCCGTTTGACGAAGCTTGCACGGTCAGAAAAGTTTCAAAGTCCCCACGGGGGGAGAGTGTTGACGGCGAGGAGGTGCTGGCTGCTCCAGGGGCCGGGGGCAACCCCTGGAGGCTGGGCACGGACTGCGGCAGCCCCCCTTGCAGTCGAACAAAGTTTGAGGAGACAAGTCATGAAAATGACAAAGTCCAAACGCTCCAGGCGCCGGCCTGGGGTGCGGACCCGGCTGGCCGGGGCCGGCGGGAGCTGCGGCGGCCGGGGCTGAGCCGAGTGTCAATGCAGGTCCTGAGAACCGGGAAGGGGACAAACCGGTGGCTCCAGGCCGGGTTGGAGTTCCAGGAGGTCGGCAGGACTCTGGAGGTTTTCCCCTTGGCATTGTCCCATTGGCCACAATGGGGGAAGTCAAAAAAGCACCCCCAGCAGATGTATGCAGAGGGGCTGGCGGGTGACGGAGAGCGGGCAGTTGGCAGCTGTGTGGTGGCTGCAGGAGGTGGGCCTGGGCGGCTGCGGAGGGCCCCCAAAGTGCACCTACCAGAAGGGGCCCAAGACCCAGGCTGAGCCTCCGATGTGCCCGGGCAGGACACCCAGGAGGCGGGGAGCAGCCCCCGCTGAGGTCCATGGCATGTGCCAGAGGCGAGTCTTGGAGAAAAAACGACAAAGTCCAAACGCTCCAGGCGCCGGGCAGGGTGGCGGACCCGGCTGGCCGGGCCGGCGGGGGCTGCGGCTGCCGGGGCTGAGCCGAGTGTCAATGCAGGTCCTGAGAACCGGGAAGGGGACAAACCGGCGGCTCCAGGCCGAGCTCGAGTTCCAGAAGGTCGGCCTGACTCTGGAGGTTTTCCCCCTGGCTTTTCCCCATAGGCCAAAATGGGGGAAGTCAAAAAAGCACCCCCAGCAGATGTATGCAGAGGGGCTGGGGGGTGATGGAGAG
Organism: Eleutherodactylus coqui; assembly: GCF_035609145.1. Taxonomy (NCBI): domain Eukaryota; kingdom Metazoa; phylum Chordata; class Amphibia; order Anura; family Eleutherodactylidae; genus Eleutherodactylus; species Eleutherodactylus coqui. The sequence goes on along the minus strand of NW_027102282.1, from coordinate 7,247 downwards.
CGGGCTGTTGGCAGCCGTGTGCTGGCTGCAGGGGTGGACCTGGGCGGCTGCGGAGGGCCCCCTGAGTGCACCTGCCAGCGGTGGCTCAACACCCTGGCTGAGCCTCCGATGTCCCCGGGCAGGACCCCAGGAGGCCGGGCACAGACCGCAGCCTGCCCCCTTGCCTTTTGACGAAGCTTGCACGGTCAGAAAAAAGTTTCAAAGTCCCGACGGGGAGAGAGTGTTGAGGGCGAGGGGGTGCCGGCTGCTCCAGGGGCCGGGGGCAACCCCTGGAGGCTGGGCACGGACCGCGGCACACCCCCTTGCGGTCGAACAAAGTTTGAGGAGACAAGTCATGAAAATGACAAAGTCCAAACGCTCCAGGCGAGCCGGCCAGGGGTGCGGACCCGGCTGGCCGGGCCGGCGGGAGCTGCGGCTGCCAGGGTTGAGCCGAGTGTCAATGCATGTCCTGAGAACCGGGAAGGGGACAAACCGGTGGCTCCAGGCCGGGTTGGAGTTCCAGGAGGTCGGCCTGACTCTGGAGGTTTTCCCCCCGGCCTTTCCCCTTAGGCCAAAATGGGGGAAGTCAAAAAAGCACCCCCGGCAGATGTGTGCAATGGGCTGGGGGGTGATGGAGAGCGGGCTGTTGGCAGCTGTGTGGCGGCTGCAGGGGTGGGCCTGGGCGGCTGCGGAGGGCCCCCAAAGTGCACCTACAAGTAGGGGCCCAAGACCCAGGCTGAGCCTCCGAAGTTCCCCGGGCAGGACACCCAGGAGGCGGGGAGCAGCCCCCGCTGAAGTCCACGGCATGTGCCAGAGGCGAGTCTTGGAGAAAAAAATGACAAAGTCCAAACGCTCCAGGCGTGCCGGCCAGGGGGGCGGACCTGGCTGGCCGGGCCGGCGGGAGCTGCGGCTGCCGGGGTTGAGCCGAGTGTCGATGCAGGTCCTGAGAACCGGGAAGGGGACAAACCGGTGGCTCCAGGCCGGGTTGGAGTTCCAGGAGGTCGGCAGGACTCTGGAGGTTTTCCCCTTGGCATTGTCCCATTGGCCACAATGGGGGAAGTCAAAAAAGCACCCCCAGCAGATGTATGCAGAGGGGCTGGGGGGTGATGGAGAGCGGGCTGTTGGCAGCCGTGTGCTGGCTGCAGGGGTGGGCATGGGCGGCTGCGGAGGGCCCCCTGAGTGCACCTGCCAGCGGTGGCTCAACACCCTGGCTGAGCCTCCGATGTGCCCCGGCAGGACCCCAGGAGGCCGGGCACAGAACGCCGGCTGCCCCCCCTTGCCGTTTGACGAAGCTTGCGCGGTCAGAAAAGTTTCAAAGTCCCAACGGGGAGAGAGCGTTGACGGCGAGGGGGTGCTGGCTGCTCCAGGGGCCGGGGACAACCCCTGGAGGCTGGGCACGGACTGCGGCAGCCCCCCTTGCAGTCGGACAAAGTTTGAGGAGACGAGTCATGAAAATGACAAAGTCCAAACGCTCCAGGCGCCGGCCAGGGGGGCGGACCCGGCTGGCTGGGCCGGCGGGGGCTGCGGCTGCCGGGGCTGAGCCGAGTGTCAATGCATGTCCTGAGAACCGGGAAGGGGACAAACCAGTAGCTCCAGGCCGAGCTGGAGTTCCAGGAGGTCGGCCTGACTCTGGAGGTTTTCCCCCTGGCTTTTCCCCATAGGCCAAAACGGGGGAAGTCAAAAAAGCACCCCCAGCAGATGTATGCAGAGGGTCTGGCGGGTCATGGGGAGCGGGCTGTTTGGCAGCAGTGTGCTGGCTGCAGAGGTGTGCATGGGCGTCTGCGGAGGGCCCCCTGAGTGCACCTACCAGTGGTGGCTCAAGACCCAGGCTGAGCCTCCGATGTGCCCGGGCAGGACCCCAGGAGGCCGGGCACAGAACGCCGGCTGCCCCCTTGCCGTTTGACGAAGCTTGCACGGTCAGAAAAAAGTTTCAAAGTCCCAACGGGGGGAGAGCGTTGACGGCGAGGGGGCGCTGGCTGCTCCAGGGGCCGGGAGGGAGGCCCTGGAGGTGGGCCTGGGGGTGTGGAGGGGCCCCCTAGGAGCACCCAACAGTAGTCGGTCAAGACCCTGCCCGCGCCTCTGGCGTTGCAGGGCAGGACACCCTGGAGGCTGGGCACGGACCGCCGGTCGCCCCCCATTGTAGTCCAACAAAGTTCGAAGAGACGAATCACGGAAATCACAAGTCCAAAAATCCCTGAGAACCGGGAAGGGGACAGACCGGTGGCTCCAGGCCGGGCTTGAGTTCCATGAGGTCGGCCTGACTCTGGAGGTTTTCCCCTTGGCATTTTCCCATTGGCCAAAATGGGGGAAGTCAAAAAAGCACCCCCGGCAGATGTATGCAGAGGGGCCTGGGGGGGTGACGGGGAGCGGGCTGTTGGCAGCAGTGTGCTGGCTGCAGAGGTGGCCCTGGGCGGCTGCAGAGGGCCCCCTGAGTGCACCTACCAGCAGTTGCTCTTGACCCTGCCTGAGCCTCCGGTGTTGCAGGGCAGGACACCCATTGGCGGGGAACAGCAGGTGGCAGCCCCTGCTGAAGTCGTTGGCAGAGATGAGTCTTTGAAAAAACGACAAAGTCCAAACGCTCCAGGCGTGCCGGCCAGGGTGGCGGACCCGGCTGGCTGGGCCGGTGGGAGCTGCGGCTGCCGGGGCTGAGCCGAGTGTCGATGTATGTCACGAGAACCGGTATGAGGGTGATCCTGGTCGCTCCGGGCCGAGGCACGGTTCCAGGAGGGCGGAAGGAGCGGGCCCGTTTCCCCTGATAGCGCCGACGGCGGTAAATTAAGGCCTCGCAAAACGTCAGGACGAACACCTTTTTTGCATATAAGGGAACGAGCGGTGTGCGGTCCTTGACAAAGTGACTATTTCTCAATGTGCTGAGGAGTGGGGACCGCTCAAAGTCAAAGCACCGCGGCCGCCCCTCTGCCACCTCCCTGGGAGCAGAGTCATCGAGCGCGAGTGTCCCCACTCCGCCTGTCCAGGCCGTGGGGCCGACAGGCCGGCTGGCTGCCCGGGCAGACCCCGCTCTCCGAGCGGCCGGGCCCCAACGTTCGAGAGGTGTAGGAAGCCACCTTGGGGGGCTGCGGAGGCCCCCCTGACACCGCCTCCAAGCCCTTGCTGAGAGCCCTGTCCTAGCTGCCTGCGCGGGCAGGCGGGACCCCCCCCTAGTAGGCCGTGCACAGCCCGCGGCAGCCACTGCTGAAGCCCACGGCAGTTGGCAGAGATGGGTCTTTGAATAAAATGACAAAGTCCAAACGCTCCAGGCGCCGGCCAGGGGGGAGGACCCGGCTGGCCGGGCCGGCGGGAGCTGCGGCGGCTGGTGAAGAGCCGAGTGTCAAGGCATGTCCTGAGAACCGGGAAGGGGGCAAACCAGTAGCTCCAGGCCGGGCTAGGGTTCCAGGAGGTCGGCCTGACTGTGGAGGTTTTCCCCCTGGCTTTTCCCCATAGGCCAAAACGGGGGAAGTCAAAAAAGCACCCCCGGCAGATGTATGCAGAGGGGCTGGCGGGTGATGGGGAGCGGGCTGTTGGCAGCAGTGTGCTGGCTGCAGAGGTGTGCCTGGGCGGCTGCGGAGGGCCCCCTGAGTGCACCTGCCAGCAGTGGCTCAACACCCTGGCTGAGCCTCCGATGTCCCCGGGCAGGACCCCAGGAGGCCGGGCAGAGCCCGCCGCTTGCCCCCTTGCCGTTTGACGAAGCTTGCATGGTCAGAAAAGTTTCAAAGTCCCAACGGTGAGAGAGCGTTGATGGCGAGGGGGTGCTGGCTGCCCCAGGGGCCGGGTGGGAGGCCCTGGGGGTGTGGAGGTGCCCCCTGAGAGCACCCAACAGAAGTTGCTCAAGACCCTGCCTGAGCCTCCGGTGTTGCAGGGAAGGACACCCAGGGGGCGGGGAACAGCCGTGGCAGCCCCCCTTGCAGTTGAACAAAGTTTGAGGAGACAAGTCATGAAAATGACAAAGTCCAAACGCTCCAGGCACCGGGCAGGGTGGCGGACCCGGCTGGCCGGGCCGGCGGGGGCTGCGGCTGCCGGGGCTGAGCCGAGTGTCAATGCAGGTCCTGAGAACCGGGAAGGGGACAAACCGGCGGCTCCAGGCCGAGCTCGAGTTCCAGAAGGTCGGCCTGACTCTGGAGGTTTTCCCCCTGGCTTTTCCCCATAGGCCAAAATGGGGGAAGTCAAAAAAGCACCCCCAGCAGATGTATGCAGAGGGGCTGGGGGGTGATGGGGAGCGGGTGTTTGGCAGCAGTGTGCTGGCTGAAGAGGTGTGCATGGGCGTCTGCGGAGGGCCCCCTGAGTGCACCTGCCAGCGGTGGCTCAAAACCCTGGCTGAGCCTCCGATGTCCCCGGGCAGAACCCCAGGAGGCCGGGCACAGACCGCAGCCTGCCCCCTCGCCGTTTGACGAAGCTTGCACGGTCAGAAAAGTTTCAAAGTCCCAACGGGGAGAGAGTGTTGACGGCGAGGGGGTTACTGGCTGCTCCAGGGGCAACCCCTGGAGGCTGGGCACGGACTGCGGCAGCCCCCCTTGCAGTCGGACAAAGTTTGAGGAGACAAGTCATGAAAATGACAAAGTCCAAACGCTCCAGGCGTGCCGGCCAGGGGTGCGGACCCGGCTGGCCGGGCCGGCGGGGGCTGCGGCGGCTGGGGCTGAGCCGAGTGTCAATGCATGTCCTGAGAACCGGGAAGGGGACAGACCGGTGGCTCCAGTCCGGGTTGGAGTTCCAGGAGGTCGGCCTGACTCTGGAGGTTTTCCCCCTGGCTTTTCCCCATAGGCCAAAACGCGGGGAGGCAAAAAAGCACCCCCAGCAGATGTATGCAATGGGCTGGTGGGTGATGGAGAGCGGGCTGTTGGCAGCTGTGTGGTGGCTGCAGTGGTGGGCCTGGGCGGCTGCGGAGGGCCCCCAAAGTGCACCTACCAGTAGGGGCCCAAGACCCTGGCTGAGCCTCCGATGTGCCCGGGCAGGACACCCGGGAGGCGGGGAGCAGCCCCCGCTGAGGTCCATGGCATGTGCCAGAGGCGAGTCTTGGAGAAAAAACGACAAAGTCCAAACGCTCCAGGCGCCGGGCAGGGTGGCGGACCCGGGTGGCCGGGCCGGCGGGGGCTGCGGCTGCCGGGGCTGAGCCGAGTGTCAATGCATGTCCTGAGAACCGGGAAGGGGACAAACCGGTGGCTCCAGGCCGGGTTGGAGTTCCAGGGGATCGGCCTGACTCTGGAGGTTTTCCCCCTGGCTTTTCCCCATAGGCCAAAACGGGGGGAGCCAAAAAAGCACCCCCAGCAGATGTATGCAGAGGGGCTGGGGGGTGACAGAGAGCGGGCTGTTGGCAGCTGTCTGGTGGCTGCAGGGGTGGCCCTGGGCGGCTGAAGAGGGCCCCCTGAGTGCACCTACCAGCAGTAGCTCAAGACCCAGGCTGAGCCTCCGATGTCCCCGGGCAGGACCCCAGGAGGCCGGGTAGAGCCCGCAGGTCACCCCCTTGCCGTCCAATGAAGCTTGCACGGTCAGAAAAGTTTCAAAGTCCCAACGGGGAGAGAGTGTTGACGGCGAGGGGGTGCTGGCTGCTCCAGGGGCCGGGGGCAGCCCCTGGAGGTCGGCCTGGGGGTGTGGAGGGGCCCCCCTGAGAGCACCCAACAGTAGTTGCTCAAGACCCTGCCTGAGCCTCCGGTGTGCCCGGGCATGAACCCCAGGAGGCGGGGAACAGCCGTGGCAGCCCCTGCTGAAGTCCTTGGCAGTTGGCAGAGGCGAGTCTTGGGGGAAAAAATGACAAAGTCCAAACGCTCCAGGCGCCGGGCAGGGTGGCGGAACCGGCTGGCCGGGCCGGCGGGGGCCGCGGCTGCCGGGGCTGAGCCGAGTGTCGATGCAGGTCCTGAGAACCGGGAAGGGGACAAACCAGTAGCTCCAGGCCGGGTTGGAGTTCCACGAGGTCGGCATGACTCTGGAGGCTTTCCCCCTGGCATTTTCCCATTGGCCAAAATGGGGGAAGTCAAAAAAGCACCCCCAGCAGATGTATGCAGAGGGGCTGGGGGGTGACGGAGAGCGGGCTGTTGGCAGCTGTGTGGTGGCTGCAGGGGTGGCCCTGGGCGGCTGCAGAGGGCCCCCTGAGTGCACCTATCAGCCGTTGCTCAAGACCCCGCCTGAGCCTCCGGTGTTGCAGGTCAGGACACCCATTGGCGGGGAACAGCAGGTGGCAGCCCATGCTATAGTCGTTGGCAGAGATGAGTCTTGGAGAAAAAACGACAAAGTCCAAACGCTCCAGGCGTGCCGGCCAGGGCGGCGGACCCGGCTGGCTGGGCCGGCGGGAGCTGCGGCTGCCGGGGCTGAGCCGAGTGTCAATGCATGTCGTGAGAACCGGTATGAGGGTAATCCTGGTCGCTCCGGGCCGAGCCCCGGTTCCACGAAGGCGGAAGGAGCGGGCCTGTTTCCCCTGATAGCGCCGACGGCGGTAAAATAAGGCCTCGCAAAACGTCAGCACGAACACCTTGTCGGGGTATAAGGGAACGAGCGGTGTGCGGTCTTTGACAAAGTGACAGTATGTCTCAAAAAAAGCACCCCCCCGCAGATGTGTGCAGACGGGGCTGGCTGGCTGGTTGGTGATGGAGAGCGGCGGGCTGTTGGCAGCAGTTTGCTGGCTGCAGGGGTGGCCCGGGGCGGCTGCGGAGGGCCCCCCAAAGCGCACCTACCAGTAGGGGCTCAAGACCCAGGCTGAGCCTCCGATGTCCCCGGGCAGGACCCCAGCAGGCCGGGCACAGACCGCAGCCTGCCCCCTTGCCGTCCGATGAAGCTTGCACGGTCAGAAAAAGTTTCAAAGTCCCAACGGGGAGAGAGTGTTGACGGCGAGGGGGTGCTGGCTGCCCCAGGGGCCGGGAGGGAGGCCCTGGAGGTGGGCCTGGGGGTGTGGAGGGGCCCCCTGAGAGCACCCAACAGAAGTTGCTCAAGACCCTGCCTGAGCCTCCGGTGTTGCAGGGAAGGACACCCAGGGGGCGGGGAACAGCCGTGGCAGCCCCCCTTGCAGTCGAACAAAGTTTGAGGAGACAAGTCATGAAAATGACAAAGTCCAAACGCTCCAGGCGTGCCGGCCAGGGGGGCGGACCCGGCTGGCTGGGCCGAGGGGAGCTGCGGCGGCTGGGGAAGAGCCGAGTGTCGATGCATGTCCTGAGAACCGGGAAGGGGGCAAACCAGTAGCTCCAGGCCGGGCTAGGGTTCCAGGAGGTCGGCCTGACTCTGGAGGTTTTCCCCCTGGCTTTTCCCCATAGGCCGAAATGGGGGAAGTCAAAAAAGCACCCCCGGCA
>NW_027102281.1:0-38257 GCF_035609145.1 Eleutherodactylus coqui | reverse complement strand
TTAGATTTATACGTAAAGCTAGATATTTGTAAAAATATCTATATTGATATATAACTATCTATTTATATAGCTAGATATATATCTATGCAGTAAGATACATTACATAGATAGATAGATAGACTGTATATAAGCCTGCAAGTCTTGCACTTGAAGCGGCTTTATGATGTCATTAAGGCTCGATGGTGACACGCGCACCCGGAACAAGGACCACAGGTTGTTAGCGGCCATTTTTCCGTCAGTCTCCACTGGAGCTAGAAGTGAGCAAACAGGTACTCCTTTAGACGCTGCTGGAGCCAGATCATTTGTCTCTGTGATGGACAACGTTTGAAATTCGCCCTTAAGCGGGAGACGGCAGCCAGCAACAGTCAAATTGATCGCTGCTTATCACTTCTTTTGAGGTAGGTACAGTTATTTCAGATAGGGGAATGGGTAGGTTAAGTTATTCTAGGGTGGGGAATGCTTATGGGCAAGTCTTTATGCTTGATCGGAGGCGGATGAAGTGGCAAAAAAGGCTCGGCCTACACCATGACCATGCCACTCGTCAACCCAAAGTGAATATGAGCCACACAGGTTGGTTGAAATGGCGCAGCATGAATGATAGAACCTGGATCCAAGCGTCCCAGGATGCATTGCAGCGAAAACGTTCAACAATGTTCAGTGTGACCAATGTTTCTATCTTGGAAAATGAACTCGCATACTGTATAGAGTGTATTTGACATATCTTGTCTCAGGCTTTGCTTGCAGTCCTACCATATCGCAGAAAATGCAGAAGTGCAGTCAATGCAGCTTTTTACCTAAAATGGTAAAAAATGGTCAAAGCCTCATGCAGTGTATTACCTGCCCCTGGAATAACCTCAATGGAATTATAAGAATAATGCTGATAATAATACAAATTCTGGATGTCTGTTTTCAGCCTTACAAAACCATAACTGTAGAAGTTTAGATTTATACGTAAAGCTAGATATTTGTAAAAATATCTATATTGATATATAACTATCTATTTATATAGCTAGATATATATCTATGCAGTAAGATACATTACATAGATAGATAGATAGACTGTATATAAGCCTGCAAGTCTTGCACTTGAAGCGGCTTTATGATGTCATTAAGGCTCGATGGTGACACGCGCACCCGGAACAAGGACCACAGGTTGTTAGCGGCCATTTTTCCGTCAGTCTCCACTGGAGCTAGAAGTGAGCAAACAGGTACTCCTTTAGACGCTGCTGGAGCCAGATCATTTGTCTCTGTGATGGACAACGTTTGAAATTCGCCCTTAAGCGGGAGACGGCAGCCAGCAACAGTCAAATTGATCGCTGCTTATCACTTCTTTTGAGGTAGGTACAGTTATTTCAGATAGGGGAATGGGTAGGTTAAGTTATTCTAGGGTGGGGAATGCTTATGGGCAAGTCTTTATGCTTGATCGGAGGCGGATGAAGTGGCAAAAAAGGCTCGGCCTACACCATGACCATGCCACTCGTCAACCCAAAGTGAATATGAGCCACACAGGTTGGTTGAAATGGCGCAGCATGAATGATAGAACCTGGATCCAAGCGTCCCAGGATGCATTGCAGCGAAAACGTTCAACAATGTTCAGTGTGACCAATGTTTCTATCTTGGAAAATGAACTCGCATACTGTATAGAGTGTATTTGACATATCTTGTCTCAGGCTTTGCTTGCAGTCCTACCATATCGCAGAAAATGCAGAAGTGCAGTCAATGCAGCTTTTTACCTAAAATGGTAAAAAATGGTCAAAGCCTCATGCAGTGTATTACCTGCCCCTGGAATAACCTCAATGGAATTATAAGAATAATGCTGATAATAATACAAATTCTGGATGTCTGTTTTCAGCCTTACAAAACCATAACTGTAGAAGTTTAGATTTATACGTAAAGCTAGATATTTGTAAAAATATCTATATTGATATATAACTATCTATTTATATAGCTAGATATATATCTATGCAGTAAGATACATTACATAGATAGATAGATAGACTGTATATAAGCCTGCAAGTCTTGCACTTGAAGCGGCTTTATGATGTCATTAAGGCTCGATGGTGACACGCGCACCCGGAACAAGGACCACAGGTTGTTAGCGGCCATTTTTCCGTCAGTCTCCACTGGAGCTAGAAGTGAGCAAACAGGTACTCCTTTAGACGCTGCTGGAGCCAGATCATTTGTCTCTGTGATGGACAACGTTTGAAATTCGCCCTTAAGCGGGAGACGGCAGCCAGCAACAGTCAAATTGATCGCTGCTTATCACTTCTTTTGAGGTAGGTACAGTTATTTCAGATAGGGGAATGGGTAGGTTAAGTTATTCTAGGGTGGGGAATGCTTATGGGCAAGTCTTTATGCTTGATCGGAGGCGGATGAAGTGGCAAAAAAGGCTCGGCCTACACCATGACCATGCCACTCGTCAACCCAAAGTGAATATGAGCCACACAGGTTGGTTGAAATGGCGCAGCATGAATGATAGAACCTGGATCCAAGCGTCCCAGGATGCATTGCAGCGAAAACGTTCAACAATGTTCAGTGTGACCAATGTTTCTATCTTGGAAAATGAACTCGCATACTGTATAGAGTGTATTTGACATATCTTGTCTCAGGCTTTGCTTGCAGTCCTACCATATCGCAGAAAATGCAGAAGTGCAGTCAATGCAGCTTTTTACCTAAAATGGTAAAAAATGGTCAAAGCCTCATGCAGTGTATTACCTGCCCCTGGAATAACCTCAATGGAATTATAAGAATAATGCTGATAATAATACAAATTCTGGATGTCTGTTTTCAGCCTTACAAAACCATAACTGTAGAAGTTTAGATTTATACGTAAAGCTAGATATTTGTAAAAATATCTATATTGATATATAACTATCTATTTATATAGCTAGATATATATCTATGCAGTAAGATACATTACATAGATAGATAGATAGACTGTATATAAGCCTGCAAGTCTTGCACTTGAAGCGGCTTTATGATGTCATTAAGGCTCGATGGTGACACGCGCACCCGGAACAAGGACCACAGGTTGTTAGCGGCCATTTTTCCGTCAGTCTCCACTGGAGCTAGAAGTGAGCAAACAGGTACTCCTTTAGACGCTGCTGGAGCCAGATCATTTGTCTCTGTGATGGACAACGTTTGAAATTCGCCCTTAAGCGGGAGACGGCAGCCAGCAACAGTCAAATTGATCGCTGCTTATCACTTCTTTTGAGGTAGGTACAGTTATTTCAGATAGGGGAATGGGTAGGTTAAGTTATTCTAGGGTGGGGAATGCTTATGGGCAAGTCTTTATGCTTGATCGGAGGCGGATGAAGTGGCAAAAAAGGCTCGGCCTACACCATGACCATGCCACTCGTCAACCCAAAGTGAATATGAGCCACACAGGTTGGTTGAAATGGCGCAGCATGAATGATAGAACCTGGATCCAAGCGTCCCAGGATGCATTGCAGCGAAAACGTTCAACAATGTTCAGTGTGACCAATGTTTCTATCTTGGAAAATGAACTCGCATACTGTATAGAGTGTATTTGACATATCTTGTCTCAGGCTTTGCTTGCAGTCCTACCATATCGCAGAAAATGCAGAAGTGCAGTCAATGCAGCTTTTTACCTAAAATGGTAAAAAATGGTCAAAGCCTCATGCAGTGTATTACCTGCCCCTGGAATAACCTCAATGGAATTATAAGAATAATGCTGATAATAATACAAATTCTGGATGTCTGTTTTCAGCCTTACAAAACCATAACTGTAGAAGTTTAGATTTATACGTAAAGCTAGATATTTGTAAAAATATCTATATTGATATATAACTATCTATTTATATAGCTAGATATATATCTATGCAGTAAGATACATTACATAGATAGATAGATAGACTGTATATAAGCCTGCAAGTCTTGCACTTGAAGCGGCTTTATGATGTCATTAAGGCTCGATGGTGACACGCGCACCCGGAACAAGGACCACAGGTTGTTAGCGGCCATTTTTCCGTCAGTCTCCACTGGAGCTAGAAGTGAGCAAACAGGTACTCCTTTAGACGCTGCTGGAGCCAGATCATTTGTCTCTGTGATGGACAACGTTTGAAATTCGCCCTTAAGCGGGAGACGGCAGCCAGCAACAGTCAAATTGATCGCTGCTTATCACTTCTTTTGAGGTAGGTACAGTTATTTCAGATAGGGGAATGGGTAGGTTAAGTTATTCTAGGGTGGGGAATGCTTATGGGCAAGTCTTTATGCTTGATCGGAGGCGGATGAAGTGGCAAAAAAGGCTCGGCCTACACCATGACCATGCCACTCGTCAACCCAAAGTGAATATGAGCCACACAGGTTGGTTGAAATGGCGCAGCATGAATGATAGAACCTGGATCCAAGCGTCCCAGGATGCATTGCAGCGAAAACGTTCAACAATGTTCAGTGTGACCAATGTTTCTATCTTGGAAAATGAACTCGCATACTGTATAGAGTGTATTTGACATATCTTGTCTCAGGCTTTGCTTGCAGTCCTACCATATCGCAGAAAATGCAGAAGTGCAGTCAATGCAGCTTTTTACCTAAAATGGTAAAAAATGGTCAAAGCCTCATGCAGTGTATTACCTGCCCCTGGAATAACCTCAATGGAATTATAAGAATAATGCTGATAATAATACAAATTCTGGATGTCTGTTTTCAGCCTTACAAAACCATAACTGTAGAAGTTTAGATTTATACGTAAAGCTAGATATTTGTAAAAATATCTATATTGATATATAACTATCTATTTATATAGCTAGATATATATCTATGCAGTAAGATACATTACATAGATAGATAGATAGACTGTATATAAGCCTGCAAGTCTTGCACTTGAAGCGGCTTTATGATGTCATTAAGGCTCGATGGTGACACGCGCACCCGGAACAAGGACCACAGGTTGTTAGCGGCCATTTTTCCGTCAGTCTCCACTGGAGCTAGAAGTGAGCAAACAGGTACTCCTTTAGACGCTGCTGGAGCCAGATCATTTGTCTCTGTGATGGACAACGTTTGAAATTCGCCCTTAAGCGGGAGACGGCAGCCAGCAACAGTCAAATTGATCGCTGCTTATCACTTCTTTTGAGGTAGGTACAGTTATTTCAGATAGGGGAATGGGTAGGTTAAGTTATTCTAGGGTGGGGAATGCTTATGGGCAAGTCTTTATGCTTGATCGGAGGCGGATGAAGTGGCAAAAAAGGCTCGGCCTACACCATGACCATGCCACTCGTCAACCCAAAGTGAATATGAGCCACACAGGTTGGTTGAAATGGCGCAGCATGAATGATAGAACCTGGATCCAAGCGTCCCAGGATGCATTGCAGCGAAAACGTTCAACAATGTTCAGTGTGACCAATGTTTCTATCTTGGAAAATGAACTCGCATACTGTATAGAGTGTATTTGACATATCTTGTCTCAGGCTTTGCTTGCAGTCCTACCATATCGCAGAAAATGCAGAAGTGCAGTCAATGCAGCTTTTTACCTAAAATGGTAAAAAATGGTCAAAGCCTCATGCAGTGTATTACCTGCCCCTGGAATAACCTCAATGGAATTATAAGAATAATGCTGATAATAATACAAATTCTGGATGTCTGTTTTCAGCCTTACAAAACCATAACTGTAGAAGTTTAGATTTATACGTAAAGCTAGATATTTGTAAAAATATCTATATTGATATATAACTATCTATTTATATAGCTAGATATATATCTATGCAGTAAGATACATTACATAGATAGATAGATAGACTGTATATAAGCCTGCAAGTCTTGCACTTGAAGCGGCTTTATGATGTCATTAAGGCTCGATGGTGACACGCGCACCCGGAACAAGGACCACAGGTTGTTAGCGGCCATTTTTCCGTCAGTCTCCACTGGAGCTAGAAGTGAGCAAACAGGTACTCCTTTAGACGCTGCTGGAGCCAGATCATTTGTCTCTGTGATGGACAACGTTTGAAATTCGCCCTTAAGCGGGAGACGGCAGCCAGCAACAGTCAAATTGATCGCTGCTTATCACTTCTTTTGAGGTAGGTACAGTTATTTCAGATAGGGGAATGGGTAGGTTAAGTTATTCTAGGGTGGGGAATGCTTATGGGCAAGTCTTTATGCTTGATCGGAGGCGGATGAAGTGGCAAAAAAGGCTCGGCCTACACCATGACCATGCCACTCGTCAACCCAAAGTGAATATGAGCCACACAGGTTGGTTGAAATGGCGCAGCATGAATGATAGAACCTGGATCCAAGCGTCCCAGGATGCATTGCAGCGAAAACGTTCAACAATGTTCAGTGTGACCAATGTTTCTATCTTGGAAAATGAACTCGCATACTGTATAGAGTGTATTTGACATATCTTGTCTCAGGCTTTGCTTGCAGTCCTACCATATCGCAGAAAATGCAGAAGTGCAGTCAATGCAGCTTTTTACCTAAAATGGTAAAAAATGGTCAAAGCCTCATGCAGTGTATTACCTGCCCCTGGAATAACCTCAATGGAATTATAAGAATAATGCTGATAATAATACAAATTCTGGATGTCTGTTTTCAGCCTTACAAAACCATAACTGTAGAAGTTTAGATTTATACGTAAAGCTAGATATTTGTAAAAATATCTATATTGATATATAACTATCTATTTATATAGCTAGATATATATCTATGCAGTAAGATACATTACATAGATAGATAGATAGACTGTATATAAGCCTGCAAGTCTTGCACTTGAAGCGGCTTTATGATGTCATTAAGGCTCGATGGTGACACGCGCACCCGGAACAAGGACCACAGGTTGTTAGCGGCCATTTTTCCGTCAGTCTCCACTGGAGCTAGAAGTGAGCAAACAGGTACTCCTTTAGACGCTGCTGGAGCCAGATCATTTGTCTCTGTGATGGACAACGTTTGAAATTCGCCCTTAAGCGGGAGACGGCAGCCAGCAACAGTCAAATTGATCGCTGCTTATCACTTCTTTTGAGGTAGGTACAGTTATTTCAGATAGGGGAATGGGTAGGTTAAGTTATTCTAGGGTGGGGAATGCTTATGGGCAAGTCTTTATGCTTGATCGGAGGCGGATGAAGTGGCAAAAAAGGCTCGGCCTACACCATGACCATGCCACTCGTCAACCCAAAGTGAATATGAGCCACACAGGTTGGTTGAAATGGCGCAGCATGAATGATAGAACCTGGATCCAAGCGTCCCAGGATGCATTGCAGCGAAAACGTTCAACAATGTTCAGTGTGACCAATGTTTCTATCTTGGAAAATGAACTCGCATACTGTATAGAGTGTATTTGACATATCTTGTCTCAGGCTTTGCTTGCAGTCCTACCATATCGCAGAAAATGCAGAAGTGCAGTCAATGCAGCTTTTTACCTAAAATGGTAAAAAATGGTCAAAGCCTCATGCAGTGTATTACCTGCCCCTGGAATAACCTCAATGGAATTATAAGAATAATGCTGATAATAATACAAATTCTGGATGTCTGTTTTCAGCCTTACAAAACCATAACTGTAGAAGTTTAGATTTATACGTAAAGCTAGATATTTGTAAAAATATCTATATTGATATATAACTATCTATTTATATAGCTAGATATATATCTATGCAGTAAGATACATTACATAGATAGATAGATAGACTGTATATAAGCCTGCAAGTCTTGCACTTGAAGCGGCTTTATGATGTCATTAAGGCTCGATGGTGACACGCGCACCCGGAACAAGGACCACAGGTTGTTAGCGGCCATTTTTCCGTCAGTCTCCACTGGAGCTAGAAGTGAGCAAACAGGTACTCCTTTAGACGCTGCTGGAGCCAGATCATTTGTCTCTGTGATGGACAACGTTTGAAATTCGCCCTTAAGCGGGAGACGGCAGCCAGCAACAGTCAAATTGATCGCTGCTTATCACTTCTTTTGAGGTAGGTACAGTTATTTCAGATAGGGGAATGGGTAGGTTAAGTTATTCTAGGGTGGGGAATGCTTATGGGCAAGTCTTTATGCTTGATCGGAGGCGGATGAAGTGGCAAAAAAGGCTCGGCCTACACCATGACCATGCCACTCGTCAACCCAAAGTGAATATGAGCCACACAGGTTGGTTGAAATGGCGCAGCATGAATGATAGAACCTGGATCCAAGCGTCCCAGGATGCATTGCAGCGAAAACGTTCAACAATGTTCAGTGTGACCAATGTTTCTATCTTGGAAAATGAACTCGCATACTGTATAGAGTGTATTTGACATATCTTGTCTCAGGCTTTGCTTGCAGTCCTACCATATCGCAGAAAATGCAGAAGTGCAGTCAATGCAGCTTTTTACCTAAAATGGTAAAAAATGGTCAAAGCCTCATGCAGTGTATTACCTGCCCCTGGAATAACCTCAATGGAATTATAAGAATAATGCTGATAATAATACAAATTCTGGATGTCTGTTTTCAGCCTTACAAAACCATAACTGTAGAAGTTTAGATTTATACGTAAAGCTAGATATTTGTAAAAATATCTATATTGATATATAACTATCTATTTATATAGCTAGATATATATCTATGCAGTAAGATACATTACATAGATAGATAGATAGACTGTATATAAGCCTGCAAGTCTTGCACTTGAAGCGGCTTTATGATGTCATTAAGGCTCGATGGTGACACGCGCACCCGGAACAAGGACCACAGGTTGTTAGCGGCCATTTTTCCGTCAGTCTCCACTGGAGCTAGAAGTGAGCAAACAGGTACTCCTTTAGACGCTGCTGGAGCCAGATCATTTGTCTCTGTGATGGACAACGTTTGAAATTCGCCCTTAAGCGGGAGACGGCAGCCAGCAACAGTCAAATTGATCGCTGCTTATCACTTCTTTTGAGGTAGGTACAGTTATTTCAGATAGGGGAATGGGTAGGTTAAGTTATTCTAGGGTGGGGAATGCTTATGGGCAAGTCTTTATGCTTGATCGGAGGCGGATGAAGTGGCAAAAAAGGCTCGGCCTACACCATGACCATGCCACTCGTCAACCCAAAGTGAATATGAGCCACACAGGTTGGTTGAAATGGCGCAGCATGAATGATAGAACCTGGATCCAAGCGTCCCAGGATGCATTGCAGCGAAAACGTTCAACAATGTTCAGTGTGACCAATGTTTCTATCTTGGAAAATGAACTCGCATACTGTATAGAGTGTATTTGACATATCTTGTCTCAGGCTTTGCTTGCAGTCCTACCATATCGCAGAAAATGCAGAAGTGCAGTCAATGCAGCTTTTTACCTAAAATGGTAAAAAATGGTCAAAGCCTCATGCAGTGTATTACCTGCCCCTGGAATAACCTCAATGGAATTATAAGAATAATGCTGATAATAATACAAATTCTGGATGTCTGTTTTCAGCCTTACAAAACCATAACTGTAGAAGTTTAGATTTATACGTAAAGCTAGATATTTGTAAAAATATCTATATTGATATATAACTATCTATTTATATAGCTAGATATATATCTATGCAGTAAGATACATTACATAGATAGATAGATAGACTGTATATAAGCCTGCAAGTCTTGCACTTGAAGCGGCTTTATGATGTCATTAAGGCTCGATGGTGACACGCGCACCCGGAACAAGGACCACAGGTTGTTAGCGGCCATTTTTCCGTCAGTCTCCACTGGAGCTAGAAGTGAGCAAACAGGTACTCCTTTAGACGCTGCTGGAGCCAGATCATTTGTCTCTGTGATGGACAACGTTTGAAATTCGCCCTTAAGCGGGAGACGGCAGCCAGCAACAGTCAAATTGATCGCTGCTTATCACTTCTTTTGAGGTAGGTACAGTTATTTCAGATAGGGGAATGGGTAGGTTAAGTTATTCTAGGGTGGGGAATGCTTATGGGCAAGTCTTTATGCTTGATCGGAGGCGGATGAAGTGGCAAAAAAGGCTCGGCCTACACCATGACCATGCCACTCGTCAACCCAAAGTGAATATGAGCCACACAGGTTGGTTGAAATGGCGCAGCATGAATGATAGAACCTGGATCCAAGCGTCCCAGGATGCATTGCAGCGAAAACGTTCAACAATGTTCAGTGTGACCAATGTTTCTATCTTGGAAAATGAACTCGCATACTGTATAGAGTGTATTTGACATATCTTGTCTCAGGCTTTGCTTGCAGTCCTACCATATCGCAGAAAATGCAGAAGTGCAGTCAATGCAGCTTTTTACCTAAAATGGTAAAAATTGGTCAAAGCCTCATGCAGTTTATTACCTGCCCCTAGAATAACCTCAATGGCAATTATAAGAATAATGCTGATAATAATACAAATTCTGGATGTCTGTTTTCAGCCTTACAAAACCATAACTGTAGAAGTTTAGATTTATACGTAAAGCTAGATATTTGTAAAAATATCTATATTGATATATAACTATCTATTTATATAGCTAGATATATATCTATGCAGTAAGATACATTACATAGATAGATAGATAGATAGATAGATAGACTGTATATAAGCCTGCAAGTCTTGCACTTGAAGCGGCTTTATGATGTCATTAAGGCTCGATGGTGACACGCGCACCCGGAACAAGGACCACAGGTTGTTAGCGGCCATTTTTCCGTCAGTCTCCACTGGAGCTAGAAGTGAGCAAACAGGTACTCCTTTAGACGCTGCTGGAGCCAGATCATTTGTCTCTGTGATGGACAACGTTTGAAATTCGCCCTTAAGCGGGAGACGGCAGCCAGCAACAGTCAAATTGATCGCTGCTTATCACTTCTTTTGAGGTAGGTACAGTTATTTCAGATAGGGGAATGGGTAGGTTAAGTTATTCTAGGGTGGGGAATGCTTATGGGCAAGTCTTTATGCTTGATCGGAGGCGGATGAAGTGGCAAAAAAGGCTCGGCCTACACCATGACCATGCCACTCGTCAACCCAAAGTGAATATGAGCCACACAGGTTGGTTGAAATGGCGCAGCATGAATGATAGAACCTGGATCCAAGCGTCCCAGGATGCATTGCAGCGAAAACGTTCAACAATGTTCAGTGTGACCAATGTTTCTATCTTGGAAAATGAACTCGCATACTGTATAGAGTGTATTTGACATATCTTGTCTCAGGCTTTGCTTGCAGTCCTACCATATCGCAGAAAATGCAGAAGTGCAGTCAATGCAGCTTTTTACCTAAAATGGTAAAAAATGGTCAAAGCCTCATGCAGTGTATTACCTGCCCCTGGAATAACCTCAATGGAATTATAAGAATAATGCTGATAATAATACAAATTCTGGATGTCTGTTTTCAGCCTTACAAAACCATAACTGTAGAAGTTTAGATTTATACGTAAAGCTAGATATTTGTAAAAATATCTATATTGATATATAACTATCTATTTATATAGCTAGATATATATCTATGCAGTAAGATACATTACATAGATAGATAGATAGACTGTATATAAGCCTGCAAGTCTTGCACTTGAAGCGGCTTTATGATGTCATTAAGGCTCGATGGTGACACGCGCACCCGGAACAAGGACCACAGGTTGTTAGCGGCCATTTTTCCGTCAGTCTCCACTGGAGCTAGAAGTGAGCAAACAGGTACTCCTTTAGACGCTGCTGGAGCCAGATCATTTGTCTCTGTGATGGACAACGTTTGAAATTCGCCCTTAAGCGGGAGATGGCAGCCAGCAACAGTCAAATTGATCGCTGCTTATCACTTCTTTTGAGGTAGGTACAGTTATTTCAGATAGGGGAATGGGTAGGTTAAGTTATTCTAGGGTGGGGAATGCTTATGGGCAAGTCTTTATGCTTGATCGGAGGCGGATGAAGTGGCAAAAAAGGCTCGGCCTACACCATGACCATGCCACTCGTCAACCCAAAGTGAATATGAGCCACACAGGTTGGTTGAAATGGCGCAGCATGAATGATAGAACCTGGATCCAAGCGTCCCAGGATGCATTGCAGCGAAAACGTTCAACAATGTTCAGTGTGACCAATGTTTCTATCTTGGAAAATGAACTCGCATACTGTATAGAGTGTATTTGACATATCTTGTCTCAGGCTTTGCTTGCAGTCCTACCATATCGCAGAAAATGCAGAAGTGCAGTCAATGCAGCTTTTTACCTAAAATGGTAAAAAATGGTCAAAGCCTCATGCAGTGTATTACCTGCCCCTGGAATAACCTCAATGGAATTATAAGAATAATGCTGATAATAATACAAATTCTGGATGTCTGTTTTCAGCCTTACAAAACCATAACTGTAGAAGTTTAGATTTATACGTAAAGCTAGATATTTGTAAAAATATCTATATTGATATATAACTATCTATTTATATAGCTAGATATATATCTATGCAGTAAGATACATTACATAGATAGATAGATAGACTGTATATAAGCCTGCAAGTCTTGCACTTGAAGCGGCTTTATGATGTCATTAAGGCTCGATGGTGACACGCGCACCCGGAACAAGGACCACAGGTTGTTAGCGGCCATTTTTCCGTCAGTCTCCACTGGAGCTAGAAGTGAGCAAACAGGTACTCCTTTAGACGCTGCTGGAGCCAGATCATTTGTCTCTGTGATGGACAACGTTTGAAATTCGCCCTTAAGCGGGAGACGGCAGCCAGCAACAGTCAAATTGATCGCTGCTTATCACTTCTTTTGAGGTAGGTACAGTTATTTCAGATAGGGGAATGGGTAGGTTAAGTTATTCTAGGGTGGGGAATGCTTATGGGCAAGTCTTTATGCTTGATCGGAGGCGGATGAAGTGGCAAAAAAGGCTCGGCCTACACCATGACCATGCCACTCGTCAACCCAAAGTGAATATGAGCCACACAGGTTGGTTGAAATGGCGCAGCATGAATGATAGAACCTGGATCCAAGCGTCCCAGGATGCATTGCAGCGAAAACGTTCAACAATGTTCAGTGTGACCAATGTTTCTATCTTGGAAAATGAACTCGCATACTGTATAGAGTGTATTTGACATATCTTGTCTCAGGCTTTGCTTGCAGTCCTACCATATCGCAGAAAATGCAGAAGTGCAGTCAATGCAGCTTTTTACCTAAAATGGTAAAAAATGGTCAAAGCCTCATGCAGTGTATTACCTGCCCCTGGAATAACCTCAATGGAATTATAAGAATAATGCTGATAATAATACAAATTCTGGATGTCTGTTTTCAGCCTTACAAAACCATAACTGTAGAAGTTTAGATTTATACGTAAAGCTAGATATTTGTAAAAATATCTATATTGATATATAACTATCTATTTATATAGCTAGATATATATCTATGCAGTAAGATACATTACATAGATAGATAGATAGACTGTATATAAGCCTGCAAGTCTTGCACTTGAAGCGGCTTTATGATGTCATTAAGGCTCGATGGTGACACGCGCACCCGGAACAAGGACCACAGGTTGTTAGCGGCCATTTTTCCGTCAGTCTCCACTGGAGCTAGAAGTGAGCAAACAGGTACTCCTTTAGACGCTGCTGGAGCCAGATCATTTGTCTCTGTGATGGACAACGTTTGAAATTCGCCCTTAAGCGGGAGACGGCAGCCAGCAACAGTCAAATTGATCGCTGCTTATCACTTCTTTTGAGGTAGGTACAGTTATTTCAGATAGGGGAATGGGTAGGTTAAGTTATTCTAGGGTGGGGAATGCTTATGGGCAAGTCTTTATGCTTGATCGGAGGCGGATGAAGTGGCAAAAAAGGCTCGGCCTACACCATGACCATGCCACTCGTCAACCCAAAGTGAATATGAGCCACACAGGTTGGTTGAAATGGCGCAGCATGAATGATAGAACCTGGATCCAAGCGTCCCAGGATGCATTGCAGCGAAAACGTTCAACAATGTTCAGTGTGACCAATGTTTCTATCTTGGAAAATGAACTCGCATACTGTATAGAGTGTATTTGACATATCTTGTCTCAGGCTTTGCTTGCAGTCCTACCATATCGCAGAAAATGCAGAAGTGCAGTCAATGCAGCTTTTTACCTAAAATGGTAAAAAATGGTCAAAGCCTCATGCAGTGTATTACCTGCCCCTGGAATAACCTCAATGGAATTATAAGAATAATGCTGATAATAATACAAATTCTGGATGTCTGTTTTCAGCCTTACAAAACCATAACTGTAGAAGTTTAGATTTATACGTAAAGCTAGATATTTGTAAAAATATCTATATTGATATATAACTATCTATTTATATAGCTAGATATATATCTATGCAGTAAGATACATTACATAGATAGATAGATAGACTGTATATAAGCCTGCAAGTCTTGCACTTGAAGCGGCTTTATGATGTCATTAAGGCTCGATGGTGACACGCGCACCCGGAACAAGGACCACAGGTTGTTAGCGGCCATTTTTCCGTCAGTCTCCACTGGAGCTAGAAGTGAGCAAACAGGTACTCCTTTAGACGCTGCTGGAGCCAGATCATTTGTCTCTGTGATGGACAACGTTTGAAATTCGCCCTTAAGCGGGAGACGGCAGCCAGCAACAGTCAAATTGATCGCTGCTTATCACTTCTTTTGAGGTAGGTACAGTTATTTCAGATAGGGGAATGGGTAGGTTAAGTTATTCTAGGGTGGGGAATGCTTATGGGCAAGTCTTTATGCTTGATCGGAGGCGGATGAAGTGGCAAAAAAGGCTCGGCCTACACCATGACCATGCCACTCGTCAACCCAAAGTGAATATGAGCCACACAGGTTGGTTGAAATGGCGCAGCATGAATGATAGAACCTGGATCCAAGCGTCCCAGGATGCATTGCAGCGAAAACGTTCAACAATGTTCAGTGTGACCAATGTTTCTATCTTGGAAAATGAACTCGCATACTGTATAGAGTGTATTTGACATATCTTGTCTCAGGCTTTGCTTGCAGTCCTACCATATCGCAGAAAATGCAGAAGTGCAGTCAATGCAGCTTTTTACCTAAAATGGTAAAAAATGGTCAAAGCCTCATGCAGTGTATTACCTGCCCCTGGAATAACCTCAATGGAATTATAAGAATAATGCTGATAATAATACAAATTCTGGATGTCTGTTTTCAGCCTTACAAAACCATAACTGTAGAAGTTTAGATTTATACGTAAAGCTAGATATTTGTAAAAATATCTATATTGATATATAACTATCTATTTATATAGCTAGATATATATCTATGCAGTAAGATACATTACATAGATAGATAGATAGACTGTATATAAGCCTGCAAGTCTTGCACTTGAAGCGGCTTTATGATGTCATTAAGGCTCGATGGTGACACGCGCACCCGGAACAAGGACCACAGGTTGTTAGCGGCCATTTTTCCGTCAGTCTCCACTGGAGCTAGAAGTGAGCAAACAGGTACTCCTTTAGACGCTGCTGGAGCCAGATCATTTGTCTCTGTGATGGACAACGTTTGAAATTCGCCCTTAAGCGGGAGACGGCAGCCAGCAACAGTCAAATTGATCGCTGCTTATCACTTCTTTTGAGGTAGGTACAGTTATTTCAGATAGGGGAATGGGTAGGTTAAGTTATTCTAGGGTGGGGAATGCTTATGGGCAAGTCTTTATGCTTGATCGGAGGCGGATGAAGTGGCAAAAAAGGCTCGGCCTACACCATGACCATGCCACTCGTCAACCCAAAGTGAATATGAGCCACACAGGTTGGTTGAAATGGCGCAGCATGAATGATAGAACCTGGATCCAAGCGTCCCAGGATGCATTGCAGCGAAAACGTTCAACAATGTTCAGTGTGACCAATGTTTCTATCTTGGAAAATGAACTCGCATACTGTATAGAGTGTATTTGACATATCTTGTCTCAGGCTTTGCTTGCAGTCCTACCATATCGCAGAAAATGCAGAAGTGCAGTCAATGCAGCTTTTTACCTAAAATGGTAAAAAATGGTCAAAGCCTCATGCAGTGTATTACCTGCCCCTGGAATAACCTCAATGGAATTATAAGAATAATGCTGATAATAATACAAATTCTGGATGTCTGTTTTCAGCCTTACAAAACCATAACTGTAGAAGTTTAGATTTATACGTAAAGCTAGATATTTGTAAAAATATCTATATTGATATATAACTATCTATTTATATAGCTAGATATATATCTATGCAGTAAGATACATTACATAGATAGATAGATAGACTGTATATAAGCCTGCAAGTCTTGCACTTGAAGCGGCTTTATGATGTCATTAAGGCTCGATGGTGACACGCGCACCCGGAACAAGGACCACAGGTTGTTAGCGGCCATTTTTCCGTCAGTCTCCACTGGAGCTAGAAGTGAGCAAACAGGTACTCCTTTAGACGCTGCTGGAGCCAGATCATTTGTCTCTGTGATGGACAACGTTTGAAATTCGCCCTTAAGCGGGAGACGGCAGCCAGCAACAGTCAAATTGATCGCTGCTTATCACTTCTTTTGAGGTAGGTACAGTTATTTCAGATAGGGGAATGGGTAGGTTAAGTTATTCTAGGGTGGGGAATGCTTATGGGCAAGTCTTTATGCTTGATCGGAGGCGGATGAAGTGGCAAAAAAGGCTCGGCCTACACCATGACCATGCCACTCGTCAACCCAAAGTGAATATGAGCCACACAGGTTGGTTGAAATGGCGCAGCATGAATGATAGAACCTGGATCCAAGCGTCCCAGGATGCATTGCAGCGAAAACGTTCAACAATGTTCAGTGTGACCAATGTTTCTATCTTGGAAAATGAACTCGCATACTGTATAGAGTGTATTTGACATATCTTGTCTCAGGCTTTGCTTGCAGTCCTACCATATCGCAGAAAATGCAGAAGTGCAGTCAATGCAGCTTTTTACCTAAAATGGTAAAAAATGGTCAAAGCCTCATGCAGTGTATTACCTGCCCCTGGAATAACCTCAATGGAATTATAAGAATAATGCTGATAATAATACAAATTCTGGATGTCTGTTTTCAGCCTTACAAAACCATAACTGTAGAAGTTTAGATTTATACGTAAAGCTAGATATTTGTAAAAATATCTATATTGATATATAACTATCTATTTATATAGCTAGATATATATCTATGCAGTAAGATACATTACATAGATAGATAGATAGACTGTATATAAGCCTGCAAGTCTTGCACTTGAAGCGGCTTTATGATGTCATTAAGGCTCGATGGTGACACGCGCACCCGGAACAAGGACCACAGGTTGTTAGCGGCCATTTTTCCGTCAGTCTCCACTGGAGCTAGAAGTGAGCAAACAGGTACTCCTTTAGACGCTGCTGGAGCCAGATCATTTGTCTCTGTGATGGACAACGTTTGAAATTCGCCCTTAAGCGGGAGACGGCAGCCAGCAACAGTCAAATTGATCGCTGCTTATCACTTCTTTTGAGGTAGGTACAGTTATTTCAGATAGGGGAATGGGTAGGTTAAGTTATTCTAGGGTGGGGAATGCTTATGGGCAAGTCTTTATGCTTGATCGGAGGCGGATGAAGTGGCAAAAAAGGCTCGGCCTACACCATGACCATGCCACTCGTCAACCCAAAGTGAATATGAGCCACACAGGTTGGTTGAAATGGCGCAGCATGAATGATAGAACCTGGATCCAAGCGTCCCAGGATGCATTGCAGCGAAAACGTTCAACAATGTTCAGTGTGACCAATGTTTCTATCTTGGAAAATGAACTCGCATACTGTATAGAGTGTATTTGACATATCTTGTCTCAGGCTTTGCTTGCAGTCCTACCATATCGCAGAAAATGCAGAAGTGCAGTCAATGCAGCTTTTTACCTAAAATGGTAAAAAATGGTCAAAGCCTCATGCAGTGTATTACCTGCCCCTGGAATAACCTCAATGGAATTATAAGAATAATGCTGATAATAATACAAATTCTGGATGTCTGTTTTCAGCCTTACAAAACCATAACTGTAGAAGTTTAGATTTATACGTAAAGCTAGATATTTGTAAAAATATCTATATTGATATATAACTATCTATTTATATAGCTAGATATATATCTATGCAGTAAGATACATTACATAGATAGATAGATAGACTGTATATAAGCCTGCAAGTCTTGCACTTGAAGCGGCTTTATGATGTCATTAAGGCTCGATGGTGACACGCGCACCCGGAACAAGGACCACAGGTTGTTAGCGGCCATTTTTCCGTCAGTCTCCACTGGAGCTAGAAGTGAGCAAACAGGTACTCCTTTAGACGCTGCTGGAGCCAGATCATTTGTCTCTGTGATGGACAACGTTTGAAATTCGCCCTTAAGCGGGAGACGGCAGCCAGCAACAGTCAAATTGATCGCTGCTTATCACTTCTTTTGAGGTAGGTACAGTTATTTCAGATAGGGGAATGGGTAGGTTAAGTTATTCTAGGGTGGGGAATGCTTATGGGCAAGTCTTTATGCTTGATCGGAGGCGGATGAAGTGGCAAAAAAGGCTCGGCCTACACCATGACCATGCCACTCGTCAACCCAAAGTGAATATGAGCCACACAGGTTGGTTGAAATGGCGCAGCATGAATGATAGAACCTGGATCCAAGCGTCCCAGGATGCATTGCAGCGAAAACGTTCAACAATGTTCAGTGTGACCAATGTTTCTATCTTGGAAAATGAACTCGCATACTGTATAGAGTGTATTTGACATATCTTGTCTCAGGCTTTGCTTGCAGTCCTACCATATCGCAGAAAATGCAGAAGTGCAGTCAATGCAGCTTTTTACCTAAAATGGTAAAAAATGGTCAAAGCCTCATGCAGTGTATTACCTGCCCCTGGAATAACCTCAATGGAATTATAAGAATAATGCTGATAATAATACAAATTCTGGATGTCTGTTTTCAGCCTTACAAAACCATAACTGTAGAAGTTTAGATTTATACGTAAAGCTAGATATTTGTAAAAATATCTATATTGATATATAACTATCTATTTATATAGCTAGATATATATCTATGCAGTAAGATACATTACATAGATAGATAGATAGACTGTATATAAGCCTGCAAGTCTTGCACTTGAAGCGGCTTTATGATGTCATTAAGGCTCGATGGTGACACGCGCACCCGGAACAAGGACCACAGGTTGTTAGCGGCCATTTTTCCGTCAGTCTCCACTGGAGCTAGAAGTGAGCAAACAGGTACTCCTTTAGACGCTGCTGGAGCCAGATCATTTGTCTCTGTGATGGACAACGTTTGAAATTCGCCCTTAAGCGGGAGACGGCAGCCAGCAACAGTCAAATTGATCGCTGCTTATCACTTCTTTTGAGGTAGGTACAGTTATTTCAGATAGGGGAATGGGTAGGTTAAGTTATTCTAGGGTGGGGAATGCTTATGGGCAAGTCTTTATGCTTGATCGGAGGCGGATGAAGTGGCAAAAAAGGCTCGGCCTACACCATGACCATGCCACTCGTCAACCCAAAGTGAATATGAGCCACACAGGTTGGTTGAAATGGCGCAGCATGAATGATAGAACCTGGATCCAAGCGTCCCAGGATGCATTGCAGCGAAAACGTTCAACAATGTTCAGTGTGACCAATGTTTCTATCTTGGAAAATGAACTCGCATACTGTATAGAGTGTATTTGACATATCTTGTCTCAGGCTTTGCTTGCAGTCCTACCATATCGCAGAAAATGCAGAAGTGCAGTCAATGCAGCTTTTTACCTAAAATGGTAAAAAATGGTCAAAGCCTCATGCAGTGTATTACCTGCCCCTGGAATAACCTCAATGGAATTATAAGAATAATGCTGATAATAATACAAATTCTGGATGTCTGTTTTCAGCCTTACAAAACCATAACTGTAGAAGTTTAGATTTATACGTAAAGCTAGATATTTGTAAAAATATCTATATTGATATATAACTATCTATTTATATAGCTAGATATATATCTATGCAGTAAGATACATTACATAGATAGATAGATAGACTGTATATAAGCCTGCAAGTCTTGCACTTGAAGCGGCTTTATGATGTCATTAAGGCTCGATGGTGACACGCGCACCCGGAACAAGGACCACAGGTTGTTAGCGGCCATTTTTCCGTCAGTCTCCACTGGAGCTAGAAGTGAGCAAACAGGTACTCCTTTAGACGCTGCTGGAGCCAGATCATTTGTCTCTGTGATGGACAACGTTTGAAATTCGCCCTTAAGCGGGAGACGGCAGCCAGCAACAGTCAAATTGATCGCTGCTTATCACTTCTTTTGAGGTAGGTACAGTTATTTCAGATAGGGGAATGGGTAGGTTAAGTTATTCTAGGGTGGGGAATGCTTATGGGCAAGTCTTTATGCTTGATCGGAGGCGGATGAAGTGGCAAAAAAGGCTCGGCCTACACCATGACCATGCCACTCGTCAACCCAAAGTGAATATGAGCCACACAGGTTGGTTGAAATGGCGCAGCATGAATGATAGAACCTGGATCCAAGCGTCCCAGGATGCATTGCAGCGAAAACGTTCAACAATGTTCAGTGTGACCAATGTTTCTATCTTGGAAAATGAACTCGCATACTGTATAGAGTGTATTTGACATATCTTGTCTCAAGCTTTGCTTGCAGTCCTACCATATCGCAGAAAATGCAGAAGTGCAGTCAATGCAGCTTTTTACCTAAAATGGTAAAAAATGGTCAAAGCCTCATGCAGTGTATTACCTGCCCCTGGAATAACCTCAATGGAATTATAAGAATAATGCTGATAATAATACAAATTCTGGATGTCTGTTTTCAGCCTTACAAAACCATAACTGTAGAAGTTTAGATTTATACGTAAAGCTAGATATTTGTAAAAATATCTATATTGATATATAACTATCTATTTATATAGCTAGATATATATCTATGCAGTAAGATACATTACATAGATAGATAGATAGACTGTATATAAGCCTGCAAGTCTTGCACTTGAAGCGGCTTTATGATGTCATTAAGGCTCGATGGTGACACGCGCACCCGGAACAAGGACCACAGGTTGTTAGCGGCCATTTTTCCGTCAGTCTCCACTGGAGCTAGAAGTGAGCAAACAGGTACTCCTTTAGACGCTGCTGGAGCCAGATCATTTGTCTCTGTGATGGACAACGTTTGAAATTCGCCCTTAAGCGGGAGACGGCAGCCAGCAACAGTCAAATTGATCGCTGCTTATCACTTCTTTTGAGGTAGGTACAGTTATTTCAGATAGGGGAATGGGTAGGTTAAGTTATTCTAGGGTGGGGAATGCTTATGGGCAAGTCTTTATGCTTGATCGGAGGCGGATGAAGTGGCAAAAAAGGCTCGGCCTACACCATGACCATGCCACTCGTCAACCCAAAGTGAATATGAGCCACACAGGTTGGTTGAAATGGCGCAGCATGAATGATAGAACCTGGATCCAAGCGTCCCAGGATGCATTGCAGCGAAAACGTTCAACAATGTTCAGTGTGACCAATGTTTCTATCTTGGAAAATGAACTCGCATACTGTATAGAGTGTATTTGACATATCTTGTCTCAGGCTTTGCTTGCAGTCCTACCATATCGCAGAAAATGCAGAAGTGCAGTCAATGCAGCTTTTTACCTAAAATGGTAAAAAATGGTCAAAGCCTCATGCAGTGTATTACCTGCCCCTGGAATAACCTCAATGGAATTATAAGAATAATGCTGATAATAATACAAATTCTGGATGTCTGTTTTCAGCCTTACAAAACCATAACTGTAGAAGTTTAGATTTATACGTAAAGCTAGATATTTGTAAAAATATCTATATTGATATATAACTATCTATTTATATAGCTAGATATATATCTATGCAGTAAGATACATTACATAGATAGATAGATAGACTGTATATAAGCCTGCAAGTCTTGCACTTGAAGCGGCTTTATGATGTCATTAAGGCTCGATGGTGACACGCGCACCCGGAACAAGGACCACAGGTTGTTAGCGGCCATTTTTCCGTCAGTCTCCACTGGAGCTAGAAGTGAGCAAACAGGTACTCCTTTAGACGCTGCTGGAGCCAGATCATTTGTCTCTGTGATGGACAACGTTTGAAATTCGCCCTTAAGCGGGAGACGGCAGCCAGCAACAGTCAAATTGATCGCTGCTTATCACTTCTTTTGAGGTAGGTACAGTTATTTCAGATAGGGGAATGGGTAGGTTAAGTTATTCTAGGGTGGGGAATGCTTATGGGCAAGTCTTTATGCTTGATCGGAGGCGGATGAAGTGGCAAAAAAGGCTCGGCCTACACCATGACCATGCCACTCGTCAACCCAAAGTGAATATGAGCCACACAGGTTGGTTGAAATGGCGCAGCATGAATGATAGAACCTGGATCCAAGCGTCCCAGGATGCATTGCAGCGAAAACGTTCAACAATGTTCAGTGTGACCAATGTTTCTATCTTGGAAAATGAACTCGCATACTGTATAGAGTGTATTTGACATATCTTGTCTCAGGCTTTGCTTGCAGTCCTACCATATCGCAGAAAATGCAGAAGTGCAGTCAATGCAGCTTTTTACCTAAAATGGTAAAAAATGGTCAAAGCCTCATGCAGTGTATTACCTGCCCCTGGAATAACCTCAATGGAATTATAAGAATAATGCTGATAATAATACAAATTCTGGATGTCTGTTTTCAGCCTTACAAAACCATAACTGTAGAAGTTTAGATTTATACGTAAAGCTAGATATTTGTAAAAATATCTATATTGATATATAACTATCTATTTATATAGCTAGATATATATCTATGCAGTAAGATACATTACATAGATAGATAGATAGACTGTATATAAGCCTGCAAGTCTTGCACTTGAAGCGGCTTTATGATGTCATTAAGGCTCGATGGTGACACGCGCACCCGGAACAAGGACCACAGGTTGTTAGCGGCCATTTTTCCGTCAGTCTCCACTGGAGCTAGAAGTGAGCAAACAGGTACTCCTTTAGACGCTGCTGGAGCCAGATCATTTGTCTCTGTGATGGACAACGTTTGAAATTCGCCCTTAAGCGGGAGACGGCAGCCAGCAACAGTCAAATTGATCGCTGCTTATCACTTCTTTTGAGGTAGGTACAGTTATTTCAGATAGGGGAATGGGTAGGTTAAGTTATTCTAGGGTGGGGAATGCTTATGGGCAAGTCTTTATGCTTGATCGGAGGCGGATGAAGTGGCAAAAAAGGCTCGGCCTACACCATGACCATGCCACTCGTCAACCCAAAGTGAATATGAGCCACACAGGTTGGTTGAAATGGCGCAGCATGAATGATAGAACCTGGATCCAAGCGTCCCAGGATGCATTGCAGCGAAAACGTTCAACAATGTTCAGTGTGACCAATGTTTCTATCTTGGAAAATGAACTCGCATACTGTATAGAGTGTATTTGACATATCTTGTCTCAGGCTTTGCTTGCAGTCCTACCATATCGCAGAAAATGCAGAAGTGCAGTCAATGCAGCTTTTTACCTAAAATGGTAAAAAATGGTCAAAGCCTCATGCAGTGTATTACCTGCCCCTGGAATAACCTCAATGGAATTATAAGAATAATGCTGATAATAATACAAATTCTGGATGTCTGTTTTCAGCCTTACAAAACCATAACTGTAGAAGTTTAGATTTATACGTAAAGCTAGATATTTGTAAAAATATCTATATTGATATATAACTATCTATTTATATAGCTAGATATATATCTATGCAGTAAGATACATTACATAGATAGATAGATAGACTGTATATAAGCCTGCAAGTCTTGCACTTGAAGCGGCTTTATGATGTCATTAAGGCTCGATGGTGACACGCGCACCCGGAACAAGGACCACAGGTTGTTAGCGGCCATTTTTCCGTCAGTCTCCACTGGAGCTAGAAGTGAGCAAACAGGTACTCCTTTAGACGCTGCTGGAGCCAGATCATTTGTCTCTGTGATGGACAACGTTTGAAATTCGCCCTTAAGCGGGAGACGGCAGCCAGCAACAGTCAAATTGATCGCTGCTTATCACTTCTTTTGAGGTAGGTACAGTTATTTCAGATAGGGGAATGGGTAGGTTAAGTTATTCTAGGGTGGGGAATGCTTATGGGCAAGTCTTTATGCTTGATCGGAGGCGGATGAAGTGGCAAAAAAGGCTCGGCCTACACCATGACCATGCCACTCGTCAACCCAAAGTGAATATGAGCCACACAGGTTGGTTGAAATGGCGCAGCATGAATGATAGAACCTGGATCCAAGCGTCCCAGGATGCATTGCAGCGAAAACGTTCAACAATGTTCAGTGTGACCAATGTTTCTATCTTGGAAAATGAACTCGCATACTGTATAGAGTGTATTTGACATATCTTGTCTCAGGCTTTGCTTGCAGTCCTACCATATCGCAGAAAATGCAGAAGTGCAGTCAATGCAGCTTTTTACCTAAAATGGTAAAAAATGGTCAAAGCCTCATGCAGTGTATTACCTGCCCCTGGAATAACCTCAATGGAATTATAAGAATAATGCTGATAATAATACAAATTCTGGATGTCTGTTTTCAGCCTTACAAAACCATAACTGTAGAAGTTTAGATTTATACGTAAAGCTAGATATTTGTAAAAATATCTATATTGATATATAACTATCTATTTATATAGCTAGATATATATCTATGCAGTAAGATACATTACATAGATAGATAGATAGACTGTATATAAGCCTGCAAGTCTTGCACTTGAAGCGGCTTTATGATGTCATTAAGGCTCGATGGTGACACGCGCACCCGGAACAAGGACCACAGGTTGTTAGCGGCCATTTTTCCGTCAGTCTCCACTGGAGCTAGAAGTGAGCAAACAGGTACTCCTTTAGACGCTGCTGGAGCCAGATCATTTGTCTCTGTGATGGACAACGTTTGAAATTCGCCCTTAAGCGGGAGACGGCAGCCAGCAACAGTCAAATTGATCGCTGCTTATCACTTCTTTTGAGGTAGGTACAGTTATTTCAGATAGGGGAATGGGTAGGTTAAGTTATTCTAGGGTGGGGAATGCTTATGGGCAAGTCTTTATGCTTGATCGGAGGCGGATGAAGTGGCAAAAAAGGCTCGGCCTACACCATGACCATGCCACTCGTCAACCCAAAGTGAATATGAGCCACACAGGTTGGTTGAAATGGCGCAGCATGAATGATAGAACCTGGATCCAAGCGTCCCAGGATGCATTGCAGCGAAAACGTTCAACAATGTTCAGTGTGACCAATGTTTCTATCTTGGAAAATGAACTCGCATACTGTATAGAGTGTATTTGACATATCTTGTCTCAGGCTTTGCTTGCAGTCCTACCATATCGCAGAAAATGCAGAAGTGCAGTCAATGCAGCTTTTTACCTAAAATGGTAAAAAATGGTCAAAGCCTCATGCAGTGTATTACCTGCCCCTGGAATAACCTCAATGGAATTATAAGAATAATGCTGATAATAATACAAATTCTGGATGTCTGTTTTCAGCCTTACAAAACCATAACTGTAGAAGTTTAGATTTATACGTAAAGCTAGATATTTGTAAAAATATCTATATTGATATATAACTATCTATTTATATAGCTAGATATATATCTATGCAGTAAGATACATTACATAGATAGATAGATAGACTGTATATAAGCCTGCAAGTCTTGCACTTGAAGCGGCTTTATGATGTCATTAAGGCTCGATGGTGACACGCGCACCCGGAACAAGGACCACAGGTTGTTAGCGGCCATTTTTCCGTCAGTCTCCACTGGAGCTAGAAGTGAGCAAACAGGTACTCCTTTAGACGCTGCTGGAGCCAGATCATTTGTCTCTGTGATGGACAACGTTTGAAATTCGCCCTTAAGCGGGAGACGGCAGCCAGCAACAGTCAAATTGATCGCTGCTTATCACTTCTTTTGAGGTAGGTACAGTTATTTCAGATAGGGGAATGGGTAGGTTAAGTTATTCTAGGGTGGGGAATGCTTATGGGCAAGTCTTTATGCTTGATCGGAGGCGGATGAAGTGGCAAAAAAGGCTCGGCCTACACCATGACCATGCCACTCGTCAACCCAAAGTGAATATGAGCCACACAGGTTGGTTGAAATGGCGCAGCATGAATGATAGAACCTGGATCCAAGCGTCCCAGGATGCATTGCAGCGAAAACGTTCAACAATGTTCAGTGTGACCAATGTTTCTATCTTGGAAAATGAACTCGCATACTGTATAGAGTGTATTTGACATATCTTGTCTCAGGCTTTGCTTGCAGTCCTACCATATCGCAGAAAATGCAGAAGTGCAGTCAATGCAGCTTTTTACCTAAAATGGTAAAAAATGGTCAAAGCCTCATGCAGTGTATTACCTGCCCCTGGAATAACCTCAATGGAATTATAAGAATAATGCTGATAATAATACAAATTCTGGATGTCTGTTTTCAGCCTTACAAAACCATAACTGTAGAAGTTTAGATTTATACGTAAAGCTAGATATTTGTAAAAATATCTATATTGATATATAACTATCTATTTATATAGCTAGATATATATCTATGCAGTAAGATACATTACATAGATAGATAGATAGACTGTATATAAGCCTGCAAGTCTTGCACTTGAAGCGGCTTTATGATGTCATTAAGGCTCGATGGTGACACGCGCACCCGGAACAAGGACCACAGGTTGTTAGCGGCCATTTTTCCGTCAGTCTCCACTGGAGCTAGAAGTGAGCAAACAGGTACTCCTTTAGACGCTGCTGGAGCCAGATCATTTGTCTCTGTGATGGACAACGTTTGAAATTCGCCCTTAAGCGGGAGACGGCAGCCAGCAACAGTCAAATTGATCGCTGCTTATCACTTCTTTTGAGGTAGGTACAGTTATTTCAGATAGGGGAATGGGTAGGTTAAGTTATTCTAGGGTGGGGAATGCTTATGGGCAAGTCTTTATGCTTGATCGGAGGCGGATGAAGTGGCAAAAAAGGCTCGGCCTACACCATGACCATGCCACTCGTCAACCCAAAGTGAATATGAGCCACACAGGTTGGTTGAAATGGCGCAGCATGAATGATAGAACCTGGATCCAAGCGTCCCAGGATGCATTGCAGCGAAAACGTTCAACAATGTTCAGTGTGACCAATGTTTCTATCTTGGAAAATGAACTCGCATACTGTATAGAGTGTATTTGACATATCTTGTCTCAGGCTTTGCTTGCAGTCCTACCATATCGCAGAAAATGCAGAAGTGCAGTCAATGCAGCTTTTTACCTAAAATGGTAAAAAATGGTCAAAGCCTCATGCAGTGTATTACCTGCCCCGGGAATAACCTCAATGGAATTATAAGAATAATGCTGATAATAATACAAATTCTGGATGTCTGTTTTCAGCCTTACAAAACCATAACTGTAGAAGTTTAGATTTATACGTAAAGCTAGATATTTGTAAAAATATCTATATTGATATATAACTATCTATTTATATAGCTAGATATATATCTATGCAGTAAGATACATTACATAGATAGATAGATAGACTGTATATAAGCCTGCAAGTCTTGCACTTGAAGCGGCTTTATGATGTCATTAAGGCTCGATGGTGACACGCGCACCCGGAACAAGGACCACAGGTTGTTAGCGGCCATTTTTCCGTCAGTCTCCACTGGAGCTAGAAGTGAGCAAACAGGTACTCCTTTAGACGCTGCTGGAGCCAGATCATTTGTCTCTGTGATGGACAACGTTTGAAATTCGCCCTTAAGCGGGAGACGGCAGCCAGCAACAGTCAAATTGATCGCTGCTTATCACTTCTTTTGAGGTAGGTACAGTTATTTCAGATAGGGGAATGGGTAGGTTAAGTTATTCTAGGGTGGGGAATGCTTATGGGCAAGTCTTTATGCTTGATCGGAGGCGGATGAAGTGGCAAAAAAGGCTCGGCCTACACCATGACCATGCCACTCGTCAACCCAAAGTGAATATGAGCCACACAGGTTGGTTGAAATGGCGCAGCATGAATGATAGAACCTGGATCCAAGCGTCCCAGGATGCATTGCAGCGAAAACGTTCAACAATGTTCAGTGTGACCAATGTTTCTATCTTGGAAAATGAACTCGCATACTGTATAGAGTGTATTTGACATATCTTGTCTCAGGCTTTGCTTGCAGTCCTACCATATCGCAGAAAATGCAGAAGTGCAGTCAATGCAGCTTTTTACCTAAAATGGTAAAAAATGGTCAAAGCCTC
Organism: Eleutherodactylus coqui; assembly: GCF_035609145.1. NCBI lineage: Eukaryota > Metazoa > Chordata > Amphibia > Anura > Eleutherodactylidae > Eleutherodactylus > Eleutherodactylus coqui. Next base: position 10,190 of record NW_027102281.1, on the reverse strand, counting down.
ATGCAGTGTATTACCTGCCCCTGGAATAACCTCAATGGAATTATAAGAATAATGCTGATAATAATACAAATTCTGGATGTCTGTTTTCAGCCTTACAAAACCATAACTGTAGAAGTTTAGATTTATACGTAAAGCTAGATATTTGTAAAAATATCTATATTGATATATAACTATCTATTTATATAGCTAGATATATATCTATGCAGTAAGATACATTACATAGATAGATAGATAGACTGTATATAAGCCTGCAAGTCTTGCACTTGAAGCGGCTTTATGATGTCATTAAGGCTCGATGGTGACACGCGCACCCGGAACAAGGACCACAGGTTGTTAGCGGCCATTTTTCCGTCAGTCTCCACTGGAGCTAGAAGTGAGCAAACAGGTACTCCTTTAGACGCTGCTGGAGCCAGATCATTTGTCTCTGTGATGGACAACGTTTGAAATTCGCCCTTAAGCGGGAGACGGCAGCCAGCAACAGTCAAATTGATCGCTGCTTATCACTTCTTTTGAGGTAGGTACAGTTATTTCAGATAGGGGAATGGGTAGGTTAAGTTATTCTAGGGTGGGGAATGCTTATGGGCAAGTCTTTATGCTTGATCGGAGGCGGATGAAGTGGCAAAAAAGGCTCGGCCTACACCATGACCATGCCACTCGTCAACCCAAAGTGAATATGAGCCACACAGGTTGGTTGAAATGGCGCAGCATGAATGATAGAACCTGGATCCAAGCGTCCCAGGATGCATTGCAGCGAAAACGTTCAACAATGTTCAGTGTGACCAATGTTTCTATCTTGGAAAATGAACTCGCATACTGTATAGAGTGTATTTGACATATCTTGTCTCAGGCTTTGCTTGCAGTCCTACCATATCGCAGAAAATGCAGAAGTGCAGTCAATGCAGCTTTTTACCTAAAATGGTAAAAATTGGTCAAAGCCTCATGCAGTTTATTACCTGCCCCTAGAATAACCTCAATGGCAATTATAAGAATAATGCTGATAATAATACAAATTCTGGATGTCTGTTTTCAGCCTTACAAAACCATAACTGTAGAAGTTTAGATTTATACGTAAAGCTAGATATTTGTAAAAATATCTATATTGATATATAACTATCTATTTATATAGCTAGATATATATCTATGCAGTAAGATACATTACATAGATAGATAGATAGATAGATAGATAGACTGTATATAAGCCTGCAAGTCTTGCACTTGAAGCGGCTTTATGATGTCATTAAGGCTCGATGGTGACACGCGCACCCGGAACAAGGACCACAGGTTGTTAGCGGCCATTTTTCCGTCAGTCTCCACTGGAGCTAGAAGTGAGCAAACAGGTACTCCTTTAGACGCTGCTGGAGCCAGATCATTTGTCTCTGTGATGGACAACGTTTGAAATTCGCCCTTAAGCGGGAGACGGCAGCCAGCAACAGTCAAATTGATCGCTGCTTATCACTTCTTTTGAGGTAGGTACAGTTATTTCAGATAGGGGAATGGGTAGGTTAAGTTATTCTAGGGTGGGGAATGCTTATGGGCAAGTCTTTATGCTTGATCGGAGGCGGATGAAGTGGCAAAAAAGGCTCGGCCTACACCATGACCATGCCACTCGTCAACCCAAAGTGAATATGAGCCACACAGGTTGGTTGAAATGGCGCAGCATGAATGATAGAACCTGGATCCAAGCGTCCCAGGATGCATTGCAGCGAAAACGTTCAACAATGTTCAGTGTGACCAATGTTTCTATCTTGGAAAATGAACTCGCATACTGTATAGAGTGTATTTGACATATCTTGTCTCAGGCTTTGCTTGCAGTCCTACCATATCGCAGAAAATGCAGAAGTGCAGTCAATGCAGCTTTTTACCTAAAATGGTAAAAAATGGTCAAAGCCTCATGCAGTGTATTACCTGCCCCTGGAATAACCTCAATGGAATTATAAGAATAATGCTGATAATAATACAAATTCTGGATGTCTGTTTTCAGCCTTACAAAACCATAACTGTAGAAGTTTAGATTTATACGTAAAGCTAGATATTTGTAAAAATATCTATATTGATATATAACTATCTATTTATATAGCTAGATATATATCTATGCAGTAAGATACATTACATAGATAGATAGATAGACTGTATATAAGCCTGCAAGTCTTGCACTTGAAGCGGCTTTATGATGTCATTAAGGCTCGATGGTGACACGCGCACCCGGAACAAGGACCACAGGTTGTTAGCGGCCATTTTTCCGTCAGTCTCCACTGGAGCTAGAAGTGAGCAAACAGGTACTCCTTTAGACGCTGCTGGAGCCAGATCATTTGTCTCTGTGATGGACAACGTTTGAAATTCGCCCTTAAGCGGGAGACGGCAGCCAGCAACAGTCAAATTGATCGCTGCTTATCACTTCTTTTGAGGTAGGTACAGTTATTTCAGATAGGGGAATGGGTAGGTTAAGTTATTCTAGGGTGGGGAATGCTTATGGGCAAGTCTTTATGCTTGATCGGAGGCGGATGAAGTGGCAAAAAAGGCTCGGCCTACACCATGACCATGCCACTCGTCAACCCAAAGTGAATATGAGCCACACAGGTTGGTTGAAATGGCGCAGCATGAATGATAGAACCTGGATCCAAGCGTCCCAGGATGCATTGCAGCGAAAACGTTCAACAATGTTCAGTGTGACCAATGTTTCTATCTTGGAAAATGAACTCGCATACTGTATAGAGTGTATTTGACATATCTTGTCTCAGGCTTTGCTTGCAGTCCTACCATATCGCAGAAAATGCAGAAGTGCAGTCAATGCAGCTTTTTACCTAAAATGGTAAAAAATGGTCAAAGCCTCATGCAGTGTATTACCTGCCCCTGGAATAACCTCAATGGAATTATAAGAATAATGCTGATAATAATACAAATTCTGGATGTCTGTTTTCAGCCTTACAAAACCATAACTGTAGAAGTTTAGATTTATACGTAAAGCTAGATATTTGTAAAAATATCTATATTGATATATAACTATCTATTTATATAGCTAGATATATATCTATGCAGTAAGATACATTACATAGATAGATAGATAGACTGTATATAAGCCTGCAAGTCTTGCACTTGAAGCGGCTTTATGATGTCATTAAGGCTCGATGGTGACACGCGCACCCGGAACAAGGACCACAGGTTGTTAGCGGCCATTTTTCCGTCAGTCTCCACTGGAGCTAGAAGTGAGCAAACAGGTACTCCTTTAGACGCTGCTGGAGCCAGATCATTTGTCTCTGTGATGGACAACGTTTGAAATTCGCCCTTAAGCGGGAGACGGCAGCCAGCAACAGTCAAATTGATCGCTGCTTATCACTTCTTTTGAGGTAGGTACAGTTATTTCAGATAGGGGAATGGGTAGGTTAAGTTATTCTAGGGTGGGGAATGCTTATGGGCAAGTCTTTATGCTTGATCGGAGGCGGATGAAGTGGCAAAAAAGGCTCGGCCTACACCATGACCATGCCACTCGTCAACCCAAAGTGAATATGAGCCACACAGGTTGGTTGAAATGGCGCAGCATGAATGATAGAACCTGGATCCAAGCGTCCCAGGATGCATTGCAGCGAAAACGTTCAACAATGTTCAGTGTGACCAATGTTTCTATCTTGGAAAATGAACTCGCATACTGTATAGAGTGTATTTGACATATCTTGTCTCAGGCTTTGCTTGCAGTCCTACCATATCGCAGAAAATGCAGAAGTGCAGTCAATGCAGCTTTTTACCTAAAATGGTAAAAAATGGTCAAAGCCTCATGCAGTGTATTACCTGCCCCTGGAATAACCTCAATGGAATTATAAGAATAATGCTGATAATAATACAAATTCTGGATGTCTGTTTTCAGCCTTACAAAACCATAACTGTAGAAGTTTAGATTTATACGTAAAGCTAGATATTTGTAAAAATATCTATATTGATATATAACTATCTATTTATATAGCTAGATATATATCTATGCAGTAAGATACATTACATAGATAGATAGATAGACTGTATATAAGCCTGCAAGTCTTGCACTTGAAGCGGCTTTATGATGTCATTAAGGCTCGATGGTGACACGCGCACCCGGAACAAGGACCACAGGTTGTTAGCGGCCATTTTTCCGTCAGTCTCCACTGGAGCTAGAAGTGAGCAAACAGGTACTCCTTTAGACGCTGCTGGAGCCAGATCATTTGTCTCTGTGATGGACAACGTTTGAAATTCGCCCTTAAGCGGGAGACGGCAGCCAGCAACAGTCAAATTGATCGCTGCTTATCACTTCTTTTGAGGTAGGTACAGTTATTTCAGATAGGGGAATGGGTAGGTTAAGTTATTCTAGGGTGGGGAATGCTTATGGGCAAGTCTTTATGCTTGATCGGAGGCGGATGAAGTGGCAAAAAAGGCTCGGCCTACACCATGACCATGCCACTCGTCAACCCAAAGTGAATATGAGCCACACAGGTTGGTTGAAATGGCGCAGCATGAATGATAGAACCTGGATCCAAGCGTCCCAGGATGCATTGCAGCGAAAACGTTCAACAATGTTCAGTGTGACCAATGTTTCTATCTTGGAAAATGAACTCGCATACTGTATAGAGTGTATTTGACATATCTTGTCTCAGGCTTTGCTTGCAGTCCTACCATATCGCAGAAAATGCAGAAGTGCAGTCAATGCAGCTTTTTACCTAAAATGGTAAAAAATGGTCAAAGCCTCATGCAGTGTATTACCTGCCCCTGGAATAACCTCAATGGAATTATAAGAATAATGCTGATAATAATACAAATTCTGGATGTCTGTTTTCAGCCTTACAAAACCATAACTGTAGAAGTTTAGATTTATACGTAAAGCTAGATATTTGTAAAAATATCTATATTGATATATAACTATCTATTTATATAGCTAGATATATATCTATGCAGTAAGATACATTACATAGATAGATAGATAGACTGTATATAAGCCTGCAAGTCTTGCACTTGAAGCGGCTTTATGATGTCATTAAGGCTCGATGGTGACACGCGCACCCGGAACAAGGACCACAGGTTGTTAGCGGCCATTTTTCCGTCAGTCTCCACTGGAGCTAGAAGTGAGCAAACAGGTACTCCTTTAGACGCTGCTGGAGCCAGATCATTTGTCTCTGTGATGGACAACGTTTGAAATTCGCCCTTAAGCGGGAGACGGCAGCCAGCAACAGTCAAATTGATCGCTGCTTATCACTTCTTTTGAGGTAGGTACAGTTATTTCAGATAGGGGAATGGGTAGGTTAAGTTATTCTAGGGTGGGGAATGCTTATGGGCAAGTCTTTATGCTTGATCGGAGGCGGATGAAGTGGCAAAAAAGGCTCGGCCTACACCATGACCATGCCACTCGTCAACCCAAAGTGAATATGAGCCACACAGGTTGGTTGAAATGGCGCAGCATGAATGATAGAACCTGGATCCAAGCGTCCCAGGATGCATTGCAGCGAAAACGTTCAACAATGTTCAGTGTGACCAATGTTTCTATCTTGGAAAATGAACTCGCATACTGTATAGAGTGTATTTGACATATCTTGTCTCAGGCTTTGCTTGCAGTCCTACCATATCGCAGAAAATGCAGAAGTGCAGTCAATGCAGCTTTTTACCTAAAATGGTAAAAAATGGTCAAAGCCTCATGCAGTGTATTACCTGCCCCTGGAATAACCTCAATGGAATTATAAGAATAATGCTGATAATAATACAAATTCTGGATGTCTGTTTTCAGCCTTACAAAACCATAACTGTAGAAGTTTAGATTTATACGTAAAGCTAGATATTTGTAAAAATATCTATATTGATATATAACTATCTATTTATATAGCTAGATATATATCTATGCAGTAAGATACATTACATAGATAGATAGATAGACTGTATATAAGCCTGCAAGTCTTGCACTTGAAGCGGCTTTATGATGTCATTAAGGCTCGATGGTGACACGCGCACCCGGAACAAGGACCACAGGTTGTTAGCGGCCATTTTTCCGTCAGTCTCCACTGGAGCTAGAAGTGAGCAAACAGGTACTCCTTTAGACGCTGCTGGAGCCAGATCATTTGTCTCTGTGATGGACAACGTTTGAAATTCGCCCTTAAGCGGGAGACGGCAGCCAGCAACAGTCAAATTGATCGCTGCTTATCACTTCTTTTGAGGTAGGTACAGTTATTTCAGATAGGGGAATGGGTAGGTTAAGTTATTCTAGGGTGGGGAATGCTTATGGGCAAGTCTTTATGCTTGATCGGAGGCGGATGAAGTGGCAAAAAAGGCTCGGCCTACACCATGACCATGCCACTCGTCAACCCAAAGTGAATATGAGCCACACAGGTTGGTTGAAATGGCGCAGCATGAATGATAGAACCTGGATCCAAGCGTCCCAGGATGCATTGCAGCGAAAACGTTCAACAATGTTCAGTGTGACCAATGTTTCTATCTTGGAAAATGAACTCGCATACTGTATAGAGTGTATTTGACATATCTTGTCTCAGGCTTTGCTTGCAGTCCTACCATATCGCAGAAAATGCAGAAGTGCAGTCAATGCAGCTTTTTACCTAAAATGGTAAAAAATGGTCAAAGCCTCATGCAGTGTATTACCTGCCCCTGGAATAACCTCAATGGAATTATAAGAATAATGCTGATAATAATACAAATTCTGGATGTCTGTTTTCAGCCTTACAAAACCATAACTGTAGAAGTTTAGATTTATACGTAAAGCTAGATATTTGTAAAAATATCTATATTGATATATAACTATCTATTTATATAGCTAGATATATATCTATGCAGTAAGATACATTACATAGATAGATAGATAGACTGTATATAAGCCTGCAAGTCTTGCACTTGAAGCGGCTTTATGATGTCATTAAGGCTCGATGGTGACACGCGCACCCGGAACAAGGACCACAGGTTGTTAGCGGCCATTTTTCCGTCAGTCTCCACTGGAGCTAGAAGTGAGCAAACAGGTACTCCTTTAGACGCTGCTGGAGCCAGATCATTTGTCTCTGTGATGGACAACGTTTGAAATTCGCCCTTAAGCGGGAGACGGCAGCCAGCAACAGTCAAATTGATCGCTGCTTATCACTTCTTTTGAGGTAGGTACAGTTATTTCAGATAGGGGAATGGGTAGGTTAAGTTATTCTAGGGTGGGGAATGCTTATGGGCAAGTCTTTATGCTTGATCGGAGGCGGATGAAGTGGCAAAAAAGGCTCGGCCTACACCATGACCATGCCACTCGTCAACCCAAAGTGAATATGAGCCACACAGGTTGGTTGAAATGGCGCAGCATGAATGATAGAACCTGGATCCAAGCGTCCCAGGATGCATTGCAGCGAAAACGTTCAACAATGTTCAGTGTGACCAATGTTTCTATCTTGGAAAATGAACTCGCATACTGTATAGAGTGTATTTGACATATCTTGTCTCAGGCTTTGCTTGCAGTCCTACCATATCGCAGAAAATGCAGAAGTGCAGTCAATGCAGCTTTTTACCTAAAATGGTAAAAAATGGTCAAAGCCTCATGCAGTGTATTACCTGCCCCTGGAATAACCTCAATGGAATTATAAGAATAATGCTGATAATAATACAAATTCTGGATGTCTGTTTTCAGCCTTACAAAACCATAACTGTAGAAGTTTAGATTTATACGTAAAGCTAGATATTTGTAAAAATATCTATATTGATATATAACTATCTATTTATATAGCTAGATATATATCTATGCAGTAAGATACATTACATAGATAGATAGATAGACTGTATATAAGCCTGCAAGTCTTGCACTTGAAGCGGCTTTATGATGTCATTAAGGCTCGATGGTGACACGCGCACCCGGAACAAGGACCACAGGTTGTTAGCGGCCATTTTTCCGTCAGTCTCCACTGGAGCTAGAAGTGAGCAAACAGGTACTCCTTTAGACGCTGCTGGAGCCAGATCATTTGTCTCTGTGATGGACAACGTTTGAAATTCGCCCTTAAGCGGGAGACGGCAGCCAGCAACAGTCAAATTGATCGCTGCTTATCACTTCTTTTGAGGTAGGTACAGTTATTTCAGATAGGGGAATGGGTAGGTTAAGTTATTCTAGGGTGGGGAATGCTTATGGGCAAGTCTTTATGCTTGATCGGAGGCGGATGAAGTGGCAAAAAAGGCTCGGCCTACACCATGACCATGCCACTCGTCAACCCAAAGTGAATATGAGCCACACAGGTTGGTTGAAATGGCGCAGCATGAATGATAGAACCTGGATCCAAGCGTCCCAGGATGCATTGCAGCGAAAACGTTCAACAATGTTCAGTGTGACCAATGTTTCTATCTTGGAAAATGAACTCGCATACTGTATAGAGTGTATTTGACATATCTTGTCTCAGGCTTTGCTTGCAGTCCTACCATATCGCAGAAAATGCAGAAGTGCAGTCAATGCAGCTTTTTACCTAAAATGGTAAAAAATGGTCAAAGCCTCATGCAGTGTATTACCTGCCCCTGGAATAACCTCAATGGAATTATAAGAATAATGCTGATAATAATACAAATTCTGGATGTCTGTTTTCAGCCTTACAAAACCATAACTGTAGAAGTTTAGATTTATACGTAAAGCTAGATATTTGTAAAAATATCTATATTGATATATAACTATCTATTTATATAGCTAGATATATATCTATGCAGTAAGATACATTACATAGATAGATAGATAGACTGTATATAAGCCTGCAAGTCTTGCACTTGAAGCGGCTTTATGATGTCATTAAGGCTCGATGGTGACACGCGCACCCGGAACAAGGACCACAGGTTGTTAGCGGCCATTTTTCCGTCAGTCTCCACTGGAGCTAGAAGTGAGCAAACAGGTACTCCTTTAGACGCTGCTGGAGCCAGATCATTTGTCTCTGTGATGGACAACGTTTGAAATTCGCCCTTAAGCGGGAGACGGCAGCCAGCAACAGTCAAATTGATCGCTGCTTATCACTTCTTTTGAGGTAGGTACAGTTATTTCAGATAGGGGAATGGGTAGGTTAAGTTATTCTAGGGTGGGGAATGCTTATGGGCAAGTCTTTATGCTTGATCGGAGGCGGATGAAGTGGCAAAAAAGGCTCGGCCTACACCATGACCATGCCACTCGTCAACCCAAAGTGAATATGAGCCACACAGGTTGGTTGAAATGGCGCAGCATGAATGATAGAACCTGGATCCAAGCGTCCCAGGATGCATTGCAGCGAAAACGTTCAACAATGTTCAGTGTGACCAATGTTTCTATCTTGGAAAATGAACTCGCATACTGTATAGAGTGTATTTGACATATCTTGTCTCAGGCTTTGCTTGCAGTCCTACCATATCGCAGAAAATGCAGAAGTGCAGTCAATGCAGCTTTTTACCTAAAATGGTAAAAAATGGTCAAAGCCTCATGCAGTGTATTACCTGCCCCTGGAATAACCTCAATGGAATTATAAGAATAATGCTGATAATAATACAAATTCTGGATGTCTGTTTTCAGCCTTACAAAACCATAACTGTAGAAGTTTAGATTTATACGTAAAGCTAGATATTTGTAAAAATATCTATATTGATATATAACTATCTATTTATATAGCTAGATATATATCTATGCAGTAAGATACATTACATAGATAGATAGATAGACTGTATATAAGCCTGCAAGTCTTGCACTTGAAGCGGCTTTATGATGTCATTAAGGCTCGATGGTGACACGCGCACCCGGAACAAGGACCACAGGTTGTTAGCGGCCATTTTTCCGTCAGTCTCCACTGGAGCTAGAAGTGAGCAAACAGGTACTCCTTTAGACGCTGCTGGAGCCAGATCATTTGTCTCTGTGATGGACAACGTTTGAAATTCGCCCTTAAGCGGGAGACGGCAGCCAGCAACAGTCAAATTGATCGCTGCTTATCACTTCTTTTGAGGTAGGTACAGTTATTTCAGATAGGGGAATGGGTAGGTTAAGTTATTCTAGGGTGGGGAATGCTTATGGGCAAGTCTTTATGCTTGATCGGAGGCGGATGAAGTGGCAAAAAAGGCTCGGCCTACACCATGACCATGCCACTCGTCAACCCAAAGTGAATATGAGCCACACAGGTTGGTTGAAATGGCGCAGCATGAATGATAGAACCTGGATCCAAGCGTCCCAGGATGCATTGCAGCGAAAACGTTCAACAATGTTCAGTGTGACCAATGTT